>NC_057798.1:395126051-395410642 GCF_018294505.1 Triticum aestivum | reverse complement strand
GTTTCATCCGTTTTGCGGTACGCCACACCCCTCCCGATGAACAAGACCCCCGTTTCGACCGTAGCGCTCCAACACAAGTCCGTTTCGTACGTTTTGCGGTATGCCACACCCCTCCCGATCAACATGACCCCCGTTTCGACCGTAGGAGGTCCATTTCCTCCGTTTCGCGGTACGCCACACCCCTCCCGATCAACAGGACCCCCATTTCGACCGTAGGAGGTCCGTTTCCTCCGTTGTGCGGTACACCAGGCCTCGTTTCCATCGCATGTTCCGTCCAAGCCGGTTGGCTCCCACGCGTTCCGTTGCCTCCCGATGAACACGACGCATTCCGTTGCATCCCCATGAACACGACGCATTCCATTGCCTCCCGATGAACACGACGCATTCCATTGCCTCCCCATGAACACAAGCCCTTGCCGTACGTATGCGCGACTAGGCGTTCGAGATCCCGCCCGTATGTACACATACGTGGCCAATATTTCTTTCTTGCACCCTGGCCGTTGTACGTACGTGTACATGCTACGTGCGCTCCTCTACTACGACACGTGCGCGCCTCTACAACGACCAGTATGTACGTACACGTTCGCGACCAGAATGACAACGCTACGTACGCTGCGACCAGGTGGGTCCCGACTGTCAGGCACTTCCTTGCGTGCCACTATGTAGCTGTTGGGTCCTAACAGTCAGAGGGGCAAATCGTTTTTTTTTGCCCGGGCGCACTTCCTTGCGTGCGAAGGTGTAGCTGGTGGGTCCCAGCAGTCAGGGGGGAAACGTTTTTTTCGCAGAATACGGTGGCTCGTCCGGTGGGTCCCCGATGTCAGGTGGAGGAATAATTATTTTCCGCATAATAAGGAGGCACTTCCTTGCTGCGGCCGTGGACCCAGCTGTCAGCCTCTCCACATACAGTCCACGTCCCATGGAAATTGTTCCTTGACCATGTTGACCACGCCGCGCCGAGAGCACCAGGGCGGTGGACGATGGCGAGGCCTAGGAAGGGGACGACGGGGAGCCGGGGAAGACGCGGCAGTGGAAGCCCGCGCCGAGAGGAGTACGAGGGTTCACTGGTTCGGCTGCAGTGTGAGGCTGCCGTCGCCGCAGGGCCTGGCCAGCGGTGGGAATAGTAGGGGGGCGGTGAGGCTTCCGCGGCAGCACATCCAGCCATGGGAGGCAGGAGCATGCAGCACGACCGGCGCAGCTTTTTGGCGCCTGGAGCAAGAAGACCAGAGGTTGAAGAAGCACTACGTCCGTTGGATGGACATCGTACGGTCACTGGAGCTAGAATCGTTTATATTGACTAAGTTGACAAAGCCCTCTGTCCCCATCAACTTAGTAGGCCCACAAGTCAGCCTCCCACCAAGGTGGGTCCCAGCTAGCTAGGGGGGGTATTCATTTTTTTTGTGCGTAATAAGGAGGCACTTCCGGTGGGTCCGAGCTGACAGCAGGGGGAATGTTTTTTTCACAAAATACGGTGGCCCGTCGGGTGGGTCCCAGCAGTCAGGGGCAAACATTTTTTCGCAAAATACTGGTGGCCTATCCGGTGGGTCCCTGCTGTCAGGTGGAGGAATAATTATTTTCCACGTAATAAGGAGGCACTTCCTTGCGGCTGCCGTGGACCCAGCTGTCAGCCTCTCCACGTATAGTATTCTTCTGATGGAATTCGGTCGTTGACCACATTGACCACGCCGCGCCGAGAGCACCACGGCGGTGGACGACGGCGAGGCCTAGGAAGGGGACGATGTAGAGCCGGGGAAGACGCGGTAGTGGATGCCCACGCGGAGAAGAGTACGAGGGTTCACTGGTTCGGCTGCGCTGCCGTCGCCGCAGAATAAAAGGGGGTGTGGGTGAGTGGAGTGGAGGGATGGCCTGGCCAGCGGTGGGAGTAGTATGGGGGCGATGAGGCCTCCGTGGCAGCACAACCGGCCACGGGAGGCGGGAGCAGGCGGCACGACCGGTGCTGCTTTGGGCGGCTGGAGCAAGAAGACCAGAAGTTGAAGAAGCACTACGGTCGTTGGATGGACATCGTACGGTCAGTTGAGCTAGAATCATGCATATTGACTAAGTTGACAAAGCCCTTCGTCCCCGTCAACTTAGTAGGCCCACTATACTGGGTCCCAGCTTGCAGTGGGAGTAGTCTTTTTTTTGGGCGTAATAAGGAGGCACTTCCTTGCGTGCGAAGATATAGCCGGTGGGTCCGAGCTGTCAGCGGCGGTAACATTTTTTTCGCGAAATACAGAGGCCCTTTCGGTGGGTCCCTGATGTCAGGTGGAGGAATCATTACTTTGCGCGTAATAAGGAGGCAGTTCCTTGCGTACGGCCGTGGACCCAGCAGTCAGCCTCTCCATGTATAGTCCACTTCCGATGGATGTCGTTCATTGACCACGTTGACCAGGCCGCGCCGAGAGCACCAGGGCAGTGGACGATGGCGAGGCCTAGGAAGGGAACGACACGGAGCCAGGGAATACTCGGCAGTTATTTCCCACACGGAGGAGTACGAGGGTTTACTGGTTCGTCTGCCGTCGCCGGAGAATAACAGCATGTGTGGGACTGAGGGTGAGTAGAGGGATAGCTAGGCCAACGATGGGAGTACGGTGGGGCGGTGAGGCCTGCGTGGTAGCACAGCCGGCCGCGGGGAGGAGGGAGCAGGCAGTCCCGCCGACGCTTGTTTGAGAGGCTGGAGCAGGAAGAGAAGAGATTGAAGAAGCACGACGGCCGTTGGATGAACATCCAACAGTATACATGCCATCTGTGGAAAGCCTCAAAGTTGTGGAAAACAGCATACAGCCCATCTGCCATTATTTCAAATAGTTTATAGCCCATTTGCTAATTCTTACGGGTTTTTTTGGAGCCTATATTCTTTTTGTTAACATTACAGCCCATATTGTGGCCACGGTTAAAAAATTACACGAAATTTTGCATATGTTGGTGCAGTCTGAACTGTTTTTAATCCCGAAATTTCGAGTCACATTTAGACTGATTTTAAAAATAAATGTATATCAATATAAAATCCAATAAATTGTCCACGCATAAAAATCAATGCAATTTAAAATCTCGAAATGAAAAAAAGATATTTGAAACTAATTGCCGATTTGATGTGTTTTAAAAATGTACAGCCCATTTCTCATTACTGATAGGCCATTTTCTCGGCCAGCCGAATGAAGCTCTCCTCGTCTAGCCCAACAAGCATGATAAAGTGACTTACTTGACAAATCACAAAAAAACTGGGCTAGCCATTTTCAAAAAGAAAAAAAACTACTGGGCTGGTCTGTGGTAAACATAAAAGAAAAGGTTGTCTAGATAGGCCAGAGTGTCCCGCATAGCCCAGTTGACACACTGCTTCCGTCTCAAAAAAATATTATATAAATGCCACTCCAATTATGGCGATTCATAAAAATGCCACTGCAATTTCCAAACTTTGAAAAATGCCACTGCAATTTTTGCAAACTTTGAAAAACGCCACTGCAGTTTGCAAACTTTGAAAAACGCCACTCCAGACTTCAAAAAATGCCACTAGAAATGGCATGAAGTGGCATTTTTCAAAGTTTGGAAATTGAAGTGGCATTTCTCAAAGCCATTTATCAAATTAACCCAAAACAAAAATAACTGGGCGAGCTGCTGGGTCCCTGGTGTCAGCCGCTCGTTGTGCAATTCTCTCGTTTATTGACTACGTTGACAATGGCATGGGACCCAGATGTCAGAAATCCACTAGGAGGGGCCATTTTTTTATTGGCTTGAAATAAGGAGGCACTTTCTTGCGTACTGCCATGACCTTGGCGGGTCCCTGCTGTCATCCTCTCCACGTACAATCATCTCCTGATTGTGTACGCGTCAACTTGCTAGGCCCACAAGTCAGCCTCTAAATCCGTGGAGGACAAATACAACCCATTTAAAAAAATAACAGCTCATTCCATACGTTTAAACGGAAAGTTCAACATTCAGAGCAAAGTAACAGGTCTGATCCACATATAGAGTACTGAACTTCCACGTTAACAACCATCATAGCCAAGTTAACTATCTACTCCCACTAGACAAGTACTAACTTACTCTTAGCTAACTAGACGATGCCGGCGGTACATGCTAAACACCGGTACCGGTGTCCTGCGCCTCGCCTCGGACTTGCCAGAGGTGCGATAGTGTGCGTTCCTCGCGCGCGTTGGCCCTTTCCATGCCGGCCTGGTCCACCGAAGCTTCGGCTTCCAAGCAGGAAACCCACTTGACGAGCTGGTAGTAAAAATCAGCGTCGCGAACGCGTGCGTGCCCGACAGCCTCCAGGGCTATTTGCCGGGCGCCGGCCTCCACATAGTCGGCCCAGTTGCGGGCGCTCTACTCGTGACTCAGAGCGTCGGTGCGCTGCTGCTCCATGTCCCGCTGGCGGTGCAAATCGGCGTTACGCTGCTCCTCCGCCAGGCGGTCGCGCTCCAACAACTCCTGCTCCTCCGCCATGCGGTCGCGCTCCAACAACTCCACGATCTGTGCATTGCCATCTAAAGACAGATAGAATGCCTCCTCCCTCCGTCTGCCTTCCGCTGAAAAACTGAACACTAGTTCCGGCGGTGACCGCCTTCGGCGTCGCCTACCGCGGACGGGTGGGGGCATGGCGGACGTGGCAAGCGACGTCGGGCTGGTGAGGGCTTATGAGGATATGGCGAGTTGGGTCACGGTGGCACTGGAGAATGCCGAGAAACAGTACTTATAGGGGGAAGGTAGTGCGACGATCATCGGAATTCAATGCATAATGGCTTAGCGCACCAGCTTGCCGTGGAAAACTAGGGAAACTGAAATTATGACTGTGCCATCCCGTCCCGTCTGGGTCGCACGCCGGCATGGCGGTCAAATGAGTGCACTCGAATCATCTCCCTCCTTGTCAATTATGATTTCACGGATTTAAAAAGCCCCCAACAATTAAAGCGTATCTTTTTTCGCATCAGTTAGCTGCCTTAATTACGGCCGGCTGCATGCAGGCACTCAGAATCGCTCGCAGGAAGTACGCGAAGCAGCATGCAACGATTCGCAGTGGAGGGCACGCATGCAGCCACTTAAATCGATGGAATTAATTAGGCTTAAACGTCTGCATGCCGTTAATTATTGCCATGCCTTGGTCTTGCTACTTTGCTCACGGGCCTAATAAACCCGGACGGAGGGAGTACCTTGGTTGGTGAGAGGTTTGAATTAAGCCCTGCAAACCGGAAAGGAGGTACTAGTACGTGTGTGATCCGCTATTTATTCGTGTAGGATCGAGTAGGTCCTTTCTTGAATTGAGCCCTGCAAACCGGAAAGGAGGTAGTACGTGCGTGATACGCTATTTATCCGTGTAGGATCGATAGTGTAGCTTGTTAGTTTCTTCAGAGGTAGGCATTTTTATCCGTGTAGGATCGATAGTGTAGCCTGTCAGTTTCTTCAGAGGTAGGCTTTTTTATTCAAAAAACTGTTACTTCGCATCTTGCGTCGCAAATAAAATTGCCAGGTGTGCATTTGTAGGCTAGCTAGTGATCAATCAGTAACTTGTAAACACTGAGCAAACAGAAATAAGTAACTGTTAATGCATCTCAATGATTCACAGATCATATACAAATATGTAGCTCCAAAAGCAAAGATCAGCCACTTCGGATCTTGCATCGCAACTAAAACTAACTAGTACGATTCCCATACATAAGATCAACATGTTAATGCATCTCAATGATTCACAGATCATATACAAATATGTAGCTCCAAAAGCAAAGATCTAGAAAAAACATCTGTTCTTCCTACTAACATGGATGCTTCTCTTGGCCAACATTCAATACAGACTGAAAGACAAATTTGTTTGTGAAGTCTACAATTCCTCTTGCAAATGTAAGTGGTTTCACCAACAGCTGGAACCATGAGAATGAACCACACATGATGGAGGAACATCCACTACAATATGATTTGGTCTTCTCTCGATCACACCGCGAGACTATTTTCGGAATACAAACTTTAACTTAGGGAAAATGATGCCCATTGTATAATCAGACCAAAGCAATGAAGCACCAACTGTTGGCCAGTAAATAGTACAGTACTACTTTTCTGCAGTCCATGAAGTGACAATCCAATCTTTGTGTCTATTTTCAAATGGCACTACATGCAGTGACTATATTATTCTCTTGTGCAGTTCAACCAAAATTGTGGACACTTTGTTTGTTTGCCAAATAGCAACGGGCAAACATCTCTGTCTGCACAAATATCAAGCAGCTAGTAAACATATACCACACCATGTTCGCAGTGATGGAAGAGGTGAAATCGATACAACCGAAATTGAGCATCCAATCATTGAATCCTGTCCTGCACCTCCAATGTAGGTCCACCCTGCCAATAAATTCACATGCAAACCACTAGTATTACTATCTAATGACAGTACAAAAAGAGTAGCAAGATAGTAGCAAACCATGTAGCTTCGTAATGAACAGCTCATAGTGCCACCAATTGGATATAAAGGTTTGGAAAAAAACATGCTCCTAATGTTGAACCAGTTGGACTTTCTGTGCAGCTCCACTAAAATCGAGCATCCCTGTTTGCGTAGATATTGAAAGTGTGATTACTATAAAAGTGGCACTAATTGAAGCATAGACTCACAAATATAAGCATTCCAATTTCTTAATGGGAAAAGGTAGCAAGACTGTTTCTAACCACCTGTTTGAAGGAATAAATAAAGCAACAACGGCTGATGTCAGGAAGGAATACATAGTTTTTTTATGAAAAACTGAGCCATTCCTGACCTTTCCTCTTCTTTTAAGCAAATTTTGTGCAGTTCTACTAAAATAAAATGCCATCACCGCCTTGACAATTTAGTTACACTGTACAAAAGGAAATGACTTAACATTACATCATGATGTCGGGTATGTAGTAGACAGGCATTAGAGACAAACATACAGACCTCCTCCAATAAAATAATGAACATTAATTTTTACAAAGGTGTGACTAGCTTTACCGAGATAATTTGAATGAACTCTACACCCTCTATTCCTTAATATAAGACGTTTTCGCGGTTCAATTTAAAGTACCCAAACGTCTAGTATTTAGAAAAACAGGTAGTAGTTTTCTTGAGCACATATCTGGGAAAGCTTGTCACACTTTATTTATGTCCATACGCTAATGCAACACCATTCGAATACTACAAATATACACTAATCCAGTGGCTAGTGCAACAGTAGAGTAGTTAGTTTATTACAGGGTACAGTACAATGGTTTTACTAAACAGATTTCAATAAACTCTAGCACTGGAGGGTTTCTATAAGAATTAACAATACAAAATGTAAAGGTAACAAGTTTCAGCATTGGTATACTAGTTGTGCATGAGCATTAAACCAAATACAAAAGTCTGAAGGTAACTAGCATTATTAACTAATGACAGTATAAAAAATTTGCAAACCATGTACCTCCAAGGTAAATATCATTTTGAACTCGGGGGGACCTTAAAAATTGCTATCCCAATCTTGATAATCGATCAAACATAAAAACTTGATATTTCCTCTTGATAATCAAGAGAACAGCTGGAGGAGGAGGTGCCCGCTCTTAACCTTTCCTCTTGTCTTCATAATTGTCTGTGTAGTTTAACCAAAATAAAATGACATCAGTGCCTAGGCATTTTGGTGACATTGTACAAAAAAATTAACTTATCTCATGAAAGTGAGGTATGTAATCTATAAGCATTAACAGTGAAAAAATCTGAAGGTAGTAACAAGTTTCATAGTTGGTATACTGGTTGTGCAACATCATTAGAATGCCTTAGCTGAAAAATCTTTAATACATCCACAATCAACAGCTAACCCTGAAATGATCCAGTGACATTAAATGGCACCGCTTAAATTTATCTGTGGCATTAGACTGAGAGCGGCATTAGTTAAATGTGGCATCACTTTAGCAGTAGCATTGCTTGACTTGACTGCTGGCATTATACTAACAGCAAAAAAAGTGGCAATAAGAGCATGGGGGGCCCATTCGGACAGTGGGTGCACCAGTACGATGTACCTCCACGGACGCAGAGTGGTGAGGGAGGTATGGTTGCCCAGAGCAACAAATATCCAGGCAGCATATGTGGATTACGTCCCATTTTTGTTCTCTTTAGCCACCTTTTTCCTATGTGAGGACAACAAACCGATCGACCTGGTCATTCTCTATTGCATTGTCATGCCTTTCTACCCTTCTTCAACCAAGAGACACGAGACTCGTCCCTTAGCTACTAATTTTCCCCTTTTCAACCTAGATGCGGGTTCGATGCCTACTCTCTTGGACAGTACAATCTCCCTTCCTTTCCTTATTCAACCCAGACATGCATTAGTCTGCATGAAGTAGGGTTTCCTTTAATAGTGCAAATTATGGTTTTCGTTTGCGTGGCCAGCAGAGCAGAGGATAGCAAATTGGGAAGATGGTGGAGTGGAAAAAGATCCACATGCAACGACGTGCCAGATGGGGCAATAGAACAAGGGTATGGTTCGAAAAGAGGTAGCATACCTGAGGGTCGGCGGGAAGTGGCTTCGCTCGTGGTCGTCATCCTCCGCACACACTACGGCAGCGATCCCGCGCGGGCGCTAGGTCTGAGAGGACGGCCTTGTCGTCAGTGCGTGACCTCGCTCGCCGATGACGAGTGCGTCAATGCTGCACGTCCTTTTCTTCCCCGGTGGATCTATGACCACCAGTGAGGAGGGAGAGAGGGCCCGTCTTTTTTAGATCTGGAGAGAGGGTGGTAGTGTGAGAAGCAAGTGGGCAGCCCTTGGCAAGAAAGCGCTGAAGCTCCAGCCTATATATCTTCTTTATACTACTAGTACTGGAGGTGGAGTAGTGGTAGAGTAGTTTATATTTTCTCTGTGTACAGTACCAGTTAGTCGTGCTTCAAAACAGAACGGTGCGCCATTAAAAAAATAAAGGCTGATAACTAATGTGGCACCTCAGGCCAGCGCGGCCAGATCACATTTTGCACGAGAAATTACACACCATGTCTCGTTGACATGTGGTCCCATTCCACATATCAGTGAGACGATGACGAGTAGTAGGAGTATTTCCAAACCGACGTGTAGGCCGGGGCGCGCCTTCATGAACCGTGGCAAACAGGCAACCGTCCACCGACTCTTCGCCTTTCCCTCTCGATTTGGAACTGCTGTCGCACACTCTTCCTCTCCCTCCTCCATTTTCCTTCAGCCATTCACCCTTTCTTCTGCCATTGTTCGATCGTCTTCTCCATGGAGGGAACAGGACGGAAACGACCCCGTTATTCTTGCCCCGATCTGAAAGATGACGTGGTGGAGGAACTCATTGATCGGTGCGACGTCATCACCTCGGGTAGCATGGCAGGTTCGTTCAAGCCCATTGTCGACTCAACTAATAACATCATTACAAGGAACCCAAGAGTCAAGGAGCAGTTTGATCTCCCCTATCTTCTTCGCAGTGACCCTGATGACTGGCGCCGTCACGACGGAGGCCTCGCCCTGTGCAAGTTGATGCCGCTTGATAATGATACGTATGATGTTAAGATTCCATTGCTTGAGGGCAAGGCTTGGGCAGGCGCAAATGGAGATTGGGTTGTTTACATTGGGTCCAACTGCGAGTGGGAACTTGTGAATGTGTACACTCGTGACCGGGTTCCACTTCCAAAAATCTCAGCAGACTGCCCAGAGGTTGAGCACACCGATATTGTACGCATATTCAAATACAATCATGGTGATTCTCTTCTACGGAAGATAGCAATTTCTCGAGTCCCCAACCGCTCTTGGAATTACAACAACTATAAAGTTGTTGCTATCTTTGACAAGCTTGTTGCCATCGTGAGTGGTTTGACTAGATGGATATTGCTCAAAAATCAGTTTCTGTACACGGATGAGTACTGTGATGCAATTCAATACGAGGGCCTTGTGTTTTCTGCCACCACTCGTGGCACTGTTTTTGCATGGCATCCTCGTTGTTTCGGTATGTCTGTCTTCCACCGTAATTATAATTGTTTCATTCACATGCATGCGGGTTAGCAAGGCTGGTCATAGTGGGGAGTAACTTAGACTATTAACATGCATATGTTACTAGTTTATGTTACTACCTCTATAGTGCATAGTATCTTAGATTAGTATCATAGGTGGTCTCATTTATTGCCATGCATGACACATAGTAGCATCACATTTATTATGTTACGGTATCTACCTATGTTACTATAACCATCTCTCTCTTCCTTAATTGCCTGCCACATAAGCATGTTTGCGAGTCCCAAGTGCATGATACTACTTATGTTACCCCCACTATGGCCAGCCTTACTAATTAACCTTCTTCTTGTGTTTCCAAGGTCCTATGAACATTCCACCACCTATACTTGAAGATTTTTATAACCAAGGGGGAGATGATGATGGTGATGATCACGAGCATGAGGACGAGCAGCGCCCATATACTATTTGGCGCCTGGCAACTAATTCTGATGGATCACCTCTTCTCGTGTGTATACAGCCCACTGATGATGTTACTGCTAAGGAAGCAAGTGTAGTCTCCCATGGTCGCACTCTCCGGACCTATTACAACACCCGTTGCATGGTATTCGGGATGGATACTAGTGTGCTAGCGCCAACTCCTTCTCCCTGGTACATAATTGATAGTCTTGGAGAAAACTCGCTCTTCCTTGGACAAAACTATCCAATGATGGTGAAAGGCGATCCAACTGCTGTTGACACAACGTTACTACCATTTATGAGAACCAACTGTGTCTATACCTCGGACATTTGGGTGGTTCCCTACCCTGGTACTGATATAGTAGGCCGCTTCAGCCTGGATGATCAGTCCTGCATTGGTCTCCAGATCGACAATGGATGGCCCATCCCAGAGAATCACTTGTGGTTCAAAGCAAGCGTTTCCAACGCCGAGGAATGGTTGAGTTGAAGTTCATTTCATTGCTTGTTATTTGTTGTGTGGTGAAAACTTTAGTATTTATAATGTATCCTCATTGTCGATGTGGGTTGATGACCTGTTGTATGTAATAAAATGATATGCCTATGATAAACTTACTAAATTTATGAATGGCTTTCGAGTTGCTTCTGGGAGTGAGTGGTGCGACGAGGCAAAAAATATATTTTCCGAATACATAATTGTACGTGCATTGCAACAGGTTATCGGATGGGGCCAATCAATAATAGTAGTACACTATTTGTACGAGCTTCACATGCTTTGCGCGTCATGCGGGTGTTTTTACTGTAGCCATACTGTACTACATAACCGGCACCTCGAATCCTCGATACTAGTAGTACTATATAGTACTAACTAGTAGGAGTAGTAGGATGGCATGGGCCAGAACAAGCATTCACGTCCAGGAGTACGGCACATGCCACCAGCACGAAATCCATCTGACATCATATTTCTTGGAGTCCATGCTAGAGCAATCTCTTCAACCTCATCATTTCTCTAACTCAGCCATCGCGCGGCGGGCGAGGTGGGGGTTTGCCGATAGTCGGTTTCCTTAATTGCGGTCCCACTTGTAAGGCCAATTGCAATGCACGACCCCAAACGGACCTCCGTTTTGCACGAACTTCAACGATAATTTTGACTAGAAAAGCAAGACCAAAGAAAACAAGAACCACAAGGATACATTTTACTACTCCTGTAAGTTGGATTAGTGCCTTCTCGATGCATTCATTGTTGATCTGCGGAGGCTCGATCTTGCATGCTTCTTTCTTCTTCGAGTCTAAAGAAGTTGACGTTGCTTCCTCACATCTAGTCTCATATCTAGCCTCTATTCTAGTACTCCCTACGGTCCGTTTTTCTTTGCGTCTAAGCAGCAACACGCATACCAAGTAGGAGTATCAAAAAGTGCACTAATCTCATCTATAGCCTCTGTGCTAGCTAAAAGTGATAGAACATCTACTAAATTGTGCTCTATCAATATATGGATGTACTCTTCTTCCCAATACAAAAACTTGCATCCATTCTACTCCCTCCGTTGCACAATTCATGCCTTCTATTTGTCAAAATATATATGTATCTAGACCTGTTTTAGTATATAGGCACATCCATTTTTGGACAAATGGAAGTCAAGTATTTTGGAACGGAGGGAGTACACAATAAAAATTTTAAGTTAGCACAACTAGTTTAATCCAAGAGCACAACCAAAGATTTGGTCGGGTTCTTCCTCCTTTTGCCGAAATGTGGGGCATCCAGCATCCAGGTCGTGTCATCAAAGAAAATAGAGTGGTAGTTGATAAGTTGAAGCCACGAGATGTGCATCTTGGGTTAAACTGTAAATAGAATCTTACTACTCTTGAGTAACTCCAAAAGCGGCCACAGAAGATCTTTCTTGGATTTGTTTTTCATCACCAGCACGTCGAGGTGAAAGATGTGCAGGTTCAGTGGGTCCGCTTGCGTTTTCACTGACATGTGGGACCGCATGTGAGCAAACAGACGATGGGCTCCGCGCATCCACTGGCTGGCTGAGAAGAGAGATAGAGGAGTGCTGAGCACGGACTGCAGGAAATCTGTTCTACGTACTGTACCTCGATATAGGCTGGATATAGTGGGGTGGCATGGGCCATAACTAGCATTCACGTCTAGCACTACGGCACATGCCACCCACACGAGTCCTATCCGACACCAATTTTCTTGGAGTCCGTGCTACAGCCATCTCTTCTCCCTCCTGTTTTCTCAGCCATCGCGCGGTGGGCGGGGTGGGGGTTTGCCGATAGTCGGTTTGCTCAACTACGGTCCCACTTGTAAGTGAAAATGAAACACCGCACACATTCCCGCTTGAGCGGCATGCCGGACCAACCGTGTGGGGGTGCGACGCGAACACGGCAGGCTTTTCCTTTTAAACTCGTAACTTGTAAAATTTGGTTCTGCTCCATGGCGTGATCGATAGATAGAAAATAACGATTTTGCCTAGATTAATGAGAAGTTTGGTTCTGGCGCCGTTCATGCATGGAGTATGTACGAAAATTATGAAGTTGGTGCGAAAGGTAAGATAATTACTGTAGTATCATATACTACTACATGGATTTGAGGGAAAGATAAAAATACATACGGATCCATCAACAACATCCTCAATGTGCTTCTGAACAGTGCGTCCTAGGTTGCCCTGTGGTCCAAGAAGGTCAGCGTCCTATCGTCCTCCTCTTGGATGCGCGTAGACGTGGGTGATTATGTCCATGGTGTCTTGCTGCGCCAGGCGCTGCGCGGCGAGCGCGACCTCAAGGTGGACATTCTCCGGCGCAACGACGGGTAGTCGCAGGGCCACCAGTGCGTTGAAGAGGTTGTCACCATAGTGGCCATTGAGGGTGGCGGGCATCGCAGAGCCTGGGCACATCGGCTGAAGGCTTACGTCAAAGTCGTCCGCGAGCTTCTTGACGACGGTGAACTTGTCGAGGAAACCGACGAGGACCTCGTCGAACAAGGATACGAAGTTGTCGTCCAAGCGGCCCCTCGCCCTGCCGGCCTCAAGCAATACTACCTGGAAACGTTCCTCGTTGCCGGGCCGCAGGCCGGCATCGTGGACCATCTGGCACAGCCGGCTGATGCTCGCGCTCAGCGCCTCCATGGGTTTAGCTTAGCTTCTACTAGTCAACTGATCTTGCGATTTGAGTGATCACTCTTGCCCTTGGTTAGCGTGCGTAGGTGCGTAGGATTTCGTACTACTCCTCGGACCTCTACTGCACCTGCCTTTGGTTGTATGATAGGTGGGCCAGCCACCCCCTGGGCCCATGTGTCATTGACCCAAAGGCAGTTGTCGTAAGTCAATGAAGCTGCGCCCCCTCCGTGCCGGTGCAGTATAGTCATCTCACCGGACCTCTAGTTGGGGCCAAACGAGAGAAGTTTGATGTTTACTGGTTTATTGGTCCCCTTTGCATTTTGCGCCAAGTTTTGACCTTTGATTTAACTAATAAAATTTTAATGCATTTAAACAAAAATGTTGTGTAAGTCAAATTACGAAAACCAAATAATCCCAAAACACTTAGGCACGGTGCATTAACTCCCTCCTTGTTTCTTATTTCGTGACATATCAACCAATGAGAGATGTGGGTCGTGCATGCTTTCAATGACTTGAGACTACCAAACATGACATGCAGTGTTTAGTTCATTGCATGTAATCCTATTAAGACTCTAGTTAGCAAGAAAACATTAAGTTCTCTCACCGATAGGAATAAAACACCATGTATTTATTTACAGAGGGAGTAGTACATTTTTTGTGACATGCATTACTAGATATTGCTAGTCAAATACTAAAATCCAGATGGACGTGGTAGTACTCCTAAATCTAGACGGTGGTGCTACTAGTACTAGTAGTAGTACTACCAATGTAGTACTCCTAGGAGTACTAGCACTGTACTACCCGTTGGTCAAATTATTACGTGCTGCTCCTCACAATGACGTGACAAGACCCTGCGCCAGAGATGACACCTGAGTATAGGCGCCGTGTTCGGCATACCATAGTCAGCCTCAACGTCTGCAGTCACTATCATCATGGCTGTAGAGCTAGCCTGCTTACAACTAGCCCTGTTCGACATAATTTCCCGTGTGTAGATGCCCGTGCATTGCACAGAACACCAAGATTGGGGGTGGACTGCTCCGGCAGCGGCCATCGCGCCAGATTTTTCCAAGGCCTTCTAGATGTGGTGGGGAGGAGATAAGGCTGGTTGTGAGAGACAAGGAGTTGTTTGTAAATAGGGAACAAGTGCGGGCATCTTTTTGCAAAAATGGAGAAGCTTGGTTTGTATGCGTCAGATCTAGATCCGACGGCTACTGGTGAAAGATGGGAGGCACAACATCATCACCAACTCAGGACCTGTTTGATTCGCAGGATTTTGAAAACGCAGGAATAGGACACGGCAATATTACAAGTTTCAAACTGATATTACAAATGTTAGGAGTAATGCTGCACCTAGGAAGAGGGAATTACTAGGAAGTTCACGTAAGAACTTTCATTACTTCAGGTGGATGCAGCGTTATTGTACAAACTAAAATCCACCGCCCTGACAAGTCACTAATGGGCAAATAAGTTTTCGAGTCTCTGGCCACTTGATGTTTCAAAAACAAATTCAGCTTAGCGGAGACTTTGTCATTTAGGCTTAGACGCTTGCGGTGATCAGCACGCCATTCATTGTTGCGCCAGAGAACACCAAACCTCATTACCTTGAGCACACTTGCCTCCAGAACAAAGAACCTGGCCAATTTAATCTCAGATTTGTTGCCTCGGTAGTCGATCAAATCAATTTATGTAAGATGGAGATCAAGGCATTCGATGAGATTGTTACAGTGCAGCACATTTTTCACTTTTGGGTCTTTTTTTATCTGCAAAAGAAGAGAACATATTAGAGCAGCTGGCTGCATAAGATTGTCGTGTCATCAAGAGGTACCAATATCATTCGCTCATACGATAGGGTTGGCTGGCTAGTGATATTTTTTCACTCTCTCTCTCTCCCTCTCTCTACCTCTGTTTCTGTTTCCTCTCATTTAACTAGGAGCACGTGAAGAGCTTGGGCATTTGTTGCCTTCCACTATGTGGCCGATGCCATATTTCATAAGTATGCCACATAATACACATCAATGTCAAATCAAAAGATTTTGGCACCGCTCTCGCGATGTGAGAGAGTTGGCACCACTGTGCACACATACCCACATGTATAAAGAAATCAATCAAACCAACTACACCAGCCTCTCACTCTCCCAAACAAGTGTTTTTTTATTGCCTCAGTCCTCTCTCTCTCTCTCCCACGCAGTGTTTTTTCATTGCGTGAGTTAATTTGGCACCGGAGCAAAGTAGGTGCTCCAGATTGGGCCACCAGGTGAGCAATGGAGGGGCATCGATGCCAAATGCATCACAAGTGAATTTGGCACAATTTTTGGCCTACATAGCCCACTTTTGTACTCCCTCCGTCCCAAAATTCTTGTCTTAAATTTGTCTAAATACGGATGTATCTAGTTACATTTTAGTGTTAGATACATCCGTATCTAAACAAATGTAAGACAAGAATTTTGGGACGGAGGGAATACTACCTTGTATTTAGTATAAAATTTTGACCATATATTTACCTAATAAAATGCCAATGCATGTCACTAAAAATTACACCATTCGAAATTATGTTCAAATACGAATCTAACGATATAGTTCTTAGTGGCATGCATTAACATTTTGTCAGTTAAACCTATGGTCAAATTTTAATACTACAAAATTGGAAGAGTAAACCAGGACAGAGGTAGTACTTGCCCTTAGGGTAACCATAGAGTTACTGGAGTAGTCTAAGTTACTTTCCACTATGACTAGCCTTGGCTACTATAGTAGTACAACATAAAAATGATGCAGGTGACCACGTGAGAAAAAATACTAAAAACATTTCTTTCGGTGCAGTGCATAGATGTAGTTTTGAACACTACACTTGTCATCGTAATTTGGGAAAATTACGAAAAAATTGAGCTATGTTGTCATTACCGTTTACTAATAGGAAAGAAGTTTCACCTTGATGAGTAGCTTCTCCGTGCAAGGAAAGCATGTAAGGAATCCAACAACTTGATCCAGATTGGGGCCGATAGATTTTAGTGCTAAGATCTTCACTGTGCGCATGGAATGGGTCAAGCTTGTGGGAATCATTTTATGGAAGACGGTCGTAAATACATCAAGAAGAAATTTAAAAATGTGAATTTCAAGAAGACAGAGAAGAAGATGAGTGCTGTACCTGAATGATTACAGATCCAATAAAGAGTTCGGAGAATTTGGCAGACGAGTACACCAACGCTGTCAATTTTGGCGCGTCAATGACCCTGATTTTTGTTGGACCATCTAGATCCGATACAAGCAATCTCTGAAGGAAAGGCGCATTCTCAATGACCATAACGTGGAACAGCTGGAGTGATCTCTTCCCAATTGATGTCTTGTTGCGGGGCCAGCAAGACACATAAATCCATCGGAGATTCGTCGAGGCGATGCGGAGGCTAATGAACCCGTGGATCTGCTCAAGACGAAGGTACTCGAGCGCAGTACAGCTACAGAGCAGGTGCTCCATAGACTTCTTCGAGATGACAACGTCAAAGAGGTCGAGCTTCTTGAGTTGAGGGAGAAGAAGGGCGGGCGCGGCATTAATCTGGGGAAGATAGCAGGAGCTGAAGCTGGCGCAGCGTAGCATTGGCGTGAGGCGGAGCACGGACGGCGGCAGAGAGCGACATCGTCCAGCTTCAAAGCTGAGCTCCTCGAGCTGATCTAGGGCGGGGGATAAGAACCACTCGTCGAACTTGGGTTGGACTTTGCAGTTGGTACTGAACATGCGGATTTCAAGGCGTCTGGCTGGCCCAGGGTGCGATGAAAGGATCTTGGAGACTGTGGCCATGCGTTTGCAATCCCCGTCGCAGAGGCAGCTGTCAACGGTGAGGTTGAGGGGGGCGCAGTGCCAGAGGGGGCGCCACCACCGGGAGAGCAGGGCGGTCCGCACGACAGATTTGGTGGGGAGGAGGCCGATGATGACGAGCAGCATGTCGTCGAGGAGGCTGCTGATGAAGTCCAGGCTCGCCGGATGCGGTTTTGGCTCGAGCGTCCTCCGCTTGTTGGCTGCCTCGCCGTCCATCTCAACCGGCGGCGACGCCGGTGTACACGTGTGCTGGTGTGTGTTGTGTGCTGTGTGTGCGCGAGTGCATCCTTCTGTGCATGCTGCCCGCGCAATGGTGAATTGTGCACGAGTGCGTCCTTCGCACGCAAGAAGTTTGTCCTCAATGCACCCTCAATTTACTAGCGTGTGGGGTGCTACCCCGAGTGGTTTCAACTTTGTTTCCTTCACTGCGTGTCAGATGGGCCTCTAGTTTACTTATTTTCACTCACTGCCACATGGGCCAGCACACCAAGATACAGAACACGAGCTGACAACACAGCATGTGGATTGGTTGACCGGTCAACTAAAGAATATACAGAGCTATACGCTGACACAGTGAGCGTATAATCCATCGGTATAGAGAGTTCGAGTGAGAGGGGAGGCCCGTGAGAGATAGCAGAGAGAGAAAGAGCTACTCCCTCCGTTGGATAATGTAGTTACAACATTTTTTTAAAGTCAAACTTTTGAAACTTTGACCAAGTTTATAAAGAAATTACTTATATCGGCAATACCAAAGATAAATGATAGTATGAAGTAAGTACATGTTGTGATGAATCTAATGATCGTTCCAGATGTAAATGTTTTTCTCCACATATACCTAGTCAAACTTTTCTGAGGTTTGACTTTTCAAAACATCCATATGCTTATGGACGTGACAGAGTCCCTGACGAGAGAGAGAGAGAGAGAGAGAGAGTGAAAAAAGTGTGTGTGCGTGTGTGAAAGAGACATGGACAACACATGATAAAAGTGGAGAAAAAGCGTGCGTGTCTTATGCAAACATATCACACATGCATCTTCGACAACGGAGGCAAGGTGAGGAGATAGTGTGTGGTTGTTTGGAACCGAGAGAGGAAGACCCATAGCACGTGGCCAAGAGGTGTCTGACAAACAAGGGAGAGAGGTCGAGAGAGACATACAGAGAAAATGCAGACATGGGGAGGAGAGAGTGTATGTTTGTCATAGAGAGATCCCCTGGAGATCGTGATGGGACTACATGGGTGGGAGATCGAGTGACAAGGTGTGTGCGCGATAGAAGATGCCCTGAGAGATATCGAGATAGACGTATGGATGGAAGGAGACAATACGTGTGTTCCTGATGGCTAGTAAGAGATAATCATACTTAGGAGGGGGGGAGTACTTGCGCCTATGGCCCTGTTTGGATACTCTAACTCAGTTAGAGGTTAGAGTTAGATTCTAACCCTGAACTAACTCTAAGTAAAGAGGTGTTTGGATGGTAGGGTTACATGGAGCGCGGATACGGCGAGGCACCTTCACGGGCGGTGCGAGAGGGAGGGAGGGAGAGGACAAGAAGCTTCGAGGAAGTGGGGAGGGATCTGCTGCGGGGAGAGCGAGAGAAAAAAGTGTTTATTAGTGGTCCCGAGAAGAACTAACCCAAATAAGCACCTCTTGGATGGGTTAGTTTTTTTGGATGGGTTAGATGCATCTAACCTAAACTAACCCTCCTGTTTGGATCTTTTTGGGTTAGTTGACTCCGAACTAACCCAAACTAACTCTAACCCATGGATCCAAACAGAGCCTATGATGGAGTGAGGGATTATGGTACTTAGGGGGGTGCGTGTCACATGGAGAGAGAACAAGGGCGGAGAGTGTTGGATGGGTCTATATGTATAGCGCGAGCGAGACATGTGTATGTGTGAACCAGGGAGGTATAAGGCCCATTTGGCTTGCGTCATGAGCATCATTTGCGTGGCTTGGGGTTGTGCCTAGATTTCATGCATGCTTGTTTGGTTGCTACCCTGTGAAAAAGAAAGCCCGCCTGGGCTGGGTTCCATTGCACTTTAATTAGCCTGGCTGAACTCCAGACACTGCAAGTAGCCTGGCCCAAGCGACCGATTTCGAACGCCTGGTCGTGCCTGGTCGTGCGGCCACGAGGCTAACAGCAACATGGATGGATATTAGCATTAAATAATTGATGCATGGATTGATTGATGGGACGTTGATGCTTTGCCTGGCCCAGGCATGAACCAAACGCTTCAGCACCACACAAGCCTTGCCAGGCAGAAATATTTTACATCTCACGTCCACACCAGGCAGTACCGACCATCAAGGCATGAGGGTCAGGTCATGAACCAAACTGACCAATAAAGTTTGAGAGAGATTGAGGAGCCCCGATAAGGCTGAGTGGTGCGTCAGATAGATGAGAGGGGGAAAGAGATATTCCATCCGCTCGGTAATGCAGTGCATGTAAATTTTTTAGAAGTCAAACTTTGGAAACTTTGATCAGGTTTACGCAAATGTTATTTATATCTACAATACCAAAGATACATCATACAAAACTACATCTCATGGTGAATCTAATGGTATATGTTTGCCGTACTAGATGTAATTCTTTTTCTCCACGTACATGATCAAACTTTGTGATGTTTGACTTTTCAATAAATCTATGTGCTATGGACGGAGGTGAGTGCCTCAGTCGAGACAGATCAAGTGCGTGTGAAGGAGAATGAGTAAGTGTGCAAAAAGAGTATGTGTGTGAAAGAGAAAGTGACAACAAACGATAAATTAGAGAGAGTGTGTGTTTTTTCGTTTCTTATGCGAACATATCACGCATGCATCTCCGAGATGGAAAAGCGAGGCGAGGAGATACACGAAGATAGCTAGTGTGTGATTGTTTGCAACGGAGAGAGACACCCCTGTAGCACATGTCCAATAGAGGTCTGGCTAACAAGGAAAAAAGGTCGAGAGGGACACATGGATGGCATGGATGCATGGGGAGGGAGAGAGGGTGTGTTTGTGATAGAGAGATCCCCTCGAGATCGTGAGGGGACTATATGGATGGGAGATCGAGGGAGTGCGTGCGTGATAGAAAGATGCCCCGAGAGAAATTGATATAGACCATGCACATGTTTGTGATGAAGACTAAGATTAGCTAGTCATATACATATACGGGGGACTGCATGTGCCTACAATTGAGTGAGAGACCATCATACTTGGCTAGCTGGGCATGATATTGTGTGTGTGTGCGTGTGAGATGGAGAGAGAACGATGGAGAGAGATAGAGTTTTAGATGGGCCTATCGAGTGTGAGTGAGATATGCATGTGTATGTGTGACCCAGGTGGATGGAGAGTTTGAGAGAGGGGGGAAGAGCTCCGAGACGACATAGTGGTGCATGAGAGAGTTACGGGCAAAGAGCCAAGGAATTTGTGTGCGTAGGATGAGTGCACCCAAGATATCTAGCTTGGACTAGCTAGAGTATCATACATAGTGTGCGAGAGAGACCTATAGATGGTGTATATATGAATGCGGAGTAGAAAGACCCCCCCACACACACAGAGAGAGAGAGAGAGAAAGGGAGAGGGACCAACAAGGTTTTTGTGTCGGATGCGTGCGACAGAATTGAAGATTGTCGGCGAGAGAGTGAGAGAGAGAGAGAGAGAGAACAGGAGTCCGGGAGAGGGGGAGGTCGCGTTTTATGCATCAAAGACTGATATAAACTTGCATTCAAATATTTAAATTGGAGACCATGCTGTCTGCAATCCACACATGAACAGATATATGCGTATATCAAACAAGTTCATTAATTTGACTTTCAACATGTTCATGGGGTACTATAATACTGTACAACATGCTACTCGATTGAGGTGTTCAATTTTGGATTTAGTTCACTATTTTGACCTACTGAACGAGCTAGTTCATTGAATCAAGATATTTCATTTTGGGTTTGATTCGCATTTTTGAGTGGGTCAACTATTTGTCATATAGTAAATCGCTAGCAACGAGCATGTAAAAACACATTACTCCCGAGCATCATCTCTCCATCTAAAAAAGAAGTGTCAAGCTAATATTTCAAAATTTGATTCGAATCGACTTGGTAAGGTAGACGTGGATGCTCGTTCTCCCAAAATTTGAACGAACCATTAAACATCCTCTCTGCTCGGTGGAATTCGCCCGAGCAAATAAATGGGAGACGTGAAATTACCGTCCTATGTGGGCACGCATCAATTGGCCTGTTGTACATCAAGGGTAGGTTCGTAACTTCATCCAAGCACGCCTTCTCCTCGGCCAAAATGACATGTGACAAATAATTCATAAACCATGGTCGGCAAAACACGCTCTCCTCGCCCGAAATAGCTCGCGCCCACTATTTCAAAACAGGCTCTCCTCGCCCGAATTCGCTCGCGCCCACTATAGTTCAAAACACGCCCTCCTCGCCCGAAATCGCTCCCGCCCACTATTTGGGGAGAAGCAAAGTTACTCTACTATCCCCGACCCTCAGTACACAGACCCAAGCCAAGAAGCCTATAGGCAAGGGTAGAACTGTAACTCCCCCTCACATTTCAGACAAATGTGTCCGTAAGACATGGTTCCACTCCCCTCCCAATTCCCCCCTTCCCCCGCCCGCCCCCATTCATACCTCCTGGGCGCCAAATCACCTTCTCCCTAGGAAGCTCCCTTCTCTCGAGCCACGAAAGCTCAGCCCCACCTCCATGGCACCCCCCACCGCACCAATTTCACAGCCGCCCTCCTCCCTAATGCGGGAGACGCTGTCCAATTGCCGTCGTGCACTGGGCCGTGTGCCTCTTACTCCATGCTGCTGGTGCTGCCTCAACGACGGCCGCGTGAACCGTACTGGAGCCGATTCACCCCCGCCATTGTTCACGGCGCCGGAGCGGCTCCAACTTCGGATCCATCTAGAGTCCTGGCGCTGCTTCCGCGTAGCCGTCGACCGTCGCGACATCGCTCTTTCCCTGCCGTCGGTCACCACCGCAACCGCGCCGGCCTCACCGACTCGGCAGCTAGACCTGCCTACTTCACCATGCCGCCAGATAGGTCGCACCCTCATCTAAAATCACTTTATTTAGGCGTCAGTTGTCTGAATTTTTATTCTGGGCCAATCGATTCCCAATGGGAAGCAGCACCCCTCGAGGCGGCGGAGCTCCTAGGCTGCCGGTTGGCTGGTGTCTAACGGAAGGGTGCGGGGCCGCAAGTTCGCCGTGGAAGTAGCGCTTAGATGTCTATCTTTTAGAGTTGCGTGGGTTGAAGGTACTGCCGCCGCCTGATTTGGATGACGGGGAGTCTTTGTGGATTGGCCCGGGGGCGGCGCAACCATGGCAGTGCGGTGGGGCGGGGAGCGAGGTTTTGGACGGGGCCACAGACGACGGAGACAGGCTGCTCTGCCATTGGTCGCTGGCTCTTCGGGGAAGATTCCGAACAGTGTCAGTCGGGAGGCACAAGACGACCATCAAGCCATCCGGCGTAGATCGGAAAGTACCAAAATAAAATAAAATCGTGTGACCCCAATTTAGTCTTGAGTCAACAGACGTGTGACCACTGTCGTACCTTGCTGTTGATCTCTTAGTGTATTTCTCGGATCAAAGAGATATGTCATTCTTAACTTTATGCGTTATCTGCATCTTCAGACACACTGTCTTCCGACTCACTGCAGCTGCTCCAACAAGGGAAGCATACACCAGAAGGGAGCTACAGTCCCCACTCAACAGTTCCCTGCATCGAATGCGCGTGCCCGACATGGACAGCCACAACAACTGCAGGGCCATCGACAAGTCAGCACATGATGCTCACTCATATGGATGGCAGCCAGATAGGTTGTACCCTCATCTTACTTGTGTGCAACATTTATGGCTTTGTTATTCATCTAAGCACGGAAAATAGATCATCACATTTCACTGTATATTCATGTTGATCTCTTACGGGTCTTGTTCAGGAGTTCACGCTGTTCCATAGTTCAGCTACGATACTTGTTCTTTAGGTAACGTTGTTCCATAGTTATCATCCATCAGCCAATGTTATCCCACAGGCTGGTGATTATAGTATTATACCACTTCTAGTATTACCTATGTTGTTCTTTAATACTTTTGTGTGCCATCTAGTTAATCTCGAGTACAAACGATACATATTATGCAGTTTTCATCTGTGTTCTCCCTTTAGTTTATGAGACCTGTTGCTGCTAGTTAACCCCAGTCCTACTATTTATGTCGTCTCCTACAGGCACTCATTTACATAAAGCTAACTACTAGTTGTCTTCCATGCATGTCAGATATAATTGCACACACTGCTTTATCCACAAGAACCTTACGGAGCAATGTAAAGTCCAATAAACTTGATGTCAATGATACCCAATATGATGGAACATGTAAAGGCAGTTCTTCAGAAGACTTGCAGAAAGATGATGAATCCTCTTCACCCCACAAAGTCCTTGCTCTAACTTGGCCTGTGATATGGGTACAACATGCACATAATGTCCTGGACTGTATCTACTCTGTTGCAATGCCATGTGCTTAGCATGCTGATCATGCATGTAAATATGTCATGCCCTCCTGTTTTTCAGTACCTATTCCATTCATGATAACATGTTTTCAAATTCAAGTACTGTCATTCTACTCTATCGCAATGTCATCTGCTTAATTTGGACATCATGCTTCTGAATATCTTATGCATTGTTATTCATCAGTATGTACTTCATCTGTCTGCCATACCATGTTTTTTTACATTGAAGTGCTGTTCTAGTGCTCTGTTGCAATGCCATCTTATTTTCCCAATCATACACATGTATGTTGCCTTGGTTATTTCTGTACGTATTCCGCTAGCATATTCTTTTACATTCGACTAGTTTTTTTTGCTGTGTTGTCCTGTCGTATCCCTAGCTCTTACACCATACTCCCTCCGTCTGGATTACATGTTGCCGAAATGGATAAAAAAGGATGTATCTAGAACTAAAATACACCTAGACCCATCCATTTTTTTCCGGATGGAGGGAATACATGTCAATATGTCATGCCTTTCTATTCTTCAGTACCTATTCCATCTCTCTGCTGTTGCATGTTTTATAATTAAAGCACCATTCTTCTATAGAAGGCATGCAAGGGGAAGACGACTATGTTAGAATCTGAAGGGTTACAAATAAGGCCTTTGCAAAAGATCCAAACGCCAGGAGATAAACCAACTCCAGTTTTTATAGATACCGCTCTAGCACAGAGAAACCCAACTCCTACTGATAATAAGCAGATTCCAGTGGCCAAAGAACTAGTCCGCTCCAGTCGAGCAAAAATATGTCAACTCAATTCTAAGAAGCGTGTGTGTATCCTTGCATCATGAAATTTTATAGCATGCTGATCAAATTTTCTACATGTTTCTTACCCATCTCTCTTTTAGAAAATAAGCTTAACAGATAGAAGAATTTCTGCAATGGTATCGTTTATGAGGAAAGATTCTTGCAGGAATTCTCTGTGCTCCAATGTAGATGTAAGTACCTGTTGTATATCACTATATTTTTACATCAGCATGTATTTTGTTAATCGGCGTGAATCCAACCTTTATCTGATCTAAATTTAGTTGTAGCAAAATGTATGATTAAAGGCCATAATGTAGATTTTTGTAAGGAAAACTGCCAGGTAGTTTTGCATCCTAAGCTGCATGAGTGTACTATCTCATATCAGTGGGTTTGAATACTTTGGTTCTGCAGTGGGTTTTTAAGTGTTTTTTTACTGTGTTGTCCTGTCGTATCCCTAGCTCTTACATCATACTCCCTACGTCCGGATTAAATATCGCAGAAATGGATAAAACTGGATGTATCTAGAACTGAAATACGCCTAGACCCGTCCATTTATTTCCGGATGGAGGGAATACATGTCAATATGTCATGCCTTTCTATTCTTCAGTACCTATTCCATCTCTGCTGTAGCATGTTTTATAACTGAATCACCATTCTTCTATATAAGGCATGCAAGGGGAAGACGACTCTATTAGAATCTGAAGGGTTACAAACCAGGTCTTTGCAAAAGATCCAAATGCCAGGAGATAATAAACCAACTCCATTTTTCATAGATACTGCTCCAGCACAGAGAAACCCAACTCCCACTGATAATAAGCTGATTCCAGTGGCCAAAGAACTAGTCCGCTCCAGTCCAGCAAAAGAATGTCAACTCCATTCTAAGAAGCGTGTGCGTATCCTTGCATCATGAAATTTTATAGCATTCTGATCATATTTTCTACATGTTTCTTACCCATCTCTCTTTTAGAAAATAAGGTCAAACGATAGAAGACTTCCTCCATTGGGATTGTATTCGAGGAAAATATCTTGCGGGAATTCTCTGTGCTCCAATGCTGATGTAAGTACCTGTTGTATATCACTATATTTATACATCAACATGTATTTTGTTAATCGGCGTGAATCTAACCTTTATCTGATCTAAAATTAGTTGTAGCAAAATGTTAAAGGCGCCAATGTTGATTCTTGTAAGGAAAACTGGCTGGTAGTTTTGCATACTGAGCTGCATGAATGTACTATCTCATATCACGCACATTACTGAATTGTAGTGCTTCTCTGGTTGCCCATTCATTCATTGTGTCAATGTTGCTTTCGTACTACCTTACCTGGCTGATGATAGCTGTGCCATATTGTGTTAATTTGGTGTAGGCTACTTGCCGAAACGTTCGCTGTGTCAATATTGCTTTCCTATTATCTGACTTGGCCAATGATAGCAATGCTAGTGTGTTAATTTTGTGCAGGCTGCTGAAGATAAGAAGACAAACTCTGAAAACAGCAAGGCAACCCCATTGTTTCTTTCCAGTAAATCTAGGCCAGGTAATATGGCAATAACTCATGATTAATCTGTTTGGTTCCCGTCCTAATTTATGTTATGATGCAGTGGTCGAGACACTCTCCACTATCAATAATACAAGCCTGCCAAAATCGCCATCTGAATCTGTTCAGTATCCTCTGTCTCATATGCAACGGAATAAATGTATGTTTGTGAACCAATTAATGGCTGAAGCAATGATGGAAATGGTGGATGAATCAGAGGTGTAGAGTCGTGCGACACAACAACTGATCAATGTTTTCAGAGATAGTGTAGCAAAGCAGAAAGAACTTGCCCACATGCTTATGGGCATCATCTGTGCTGAGGTTGCAGATTGTGACGTTGTAGATGGTTAGGTTCTGCTCATTTATTTGCACTGGCATCAATCTTTGATTGCCCAGTGGATGTAATTTCCTGTAATATATGCTGGATGTGCAACGTTATACCCTATATGCCGTACCTTTGCGTGATCGGTTTTGGTCCTGTGCATAATTGCTCGTCGTAATGGGCTCAAATTATCTAATTTGGCCTAAAGACATGTACGAACTTTAGTGGGCCCATTAAGTTAATGGGCCATTACTAGGCCGAAAGTTAATGCTCGGCCCTCATACCTCCCGGGTCGTTAACAGGCCGACATCAAAGCGGGCAACAGGTGGCCCCAGTTTATTTCACGGCCGTTAATAGGCCGTTACTAAGTTTGGGCTACATATGGCCCAACTATACTGTAGGGCTTTAGCAGGCCGAAAGAGACAGTGGGCTTGTACTGGACCATGAAGACCATGGGCCGCTAAGAGGCCGAAAGTCAGGTCGTATTGTAAATGGCCCAACTGTGTTGTGGGCCTTTAGCAGGCCAAAAGAGAAACCGGGCTGGTATTGGACCATGAAGGGCATGGGCCGTTAAAGGGCCAAAACTAAGGTCCGACTACAAATGGTCCAACTCATTTATGGTCCGTTAATTGGCCAAAAGTCACACAGGGCCGGGAATTGGCCCAACACTTAAATGGGTCGCTAAAAGGCCAAAACTCAGGTCCGACTAAAAATGGCCCAACTGATTTATGGGCCATCAACAGGCTGAAAGTGATACCGGGCCAGAAAATTGGCCCAACACTTAAATGGGCCGCTAAAAGGCCGAAACTCGGGTCCGACAACAAATGGCCCATCAGATTTATGGGCCGTCAACAGGCTGAAAGACACACCGGGCCGGAAACTAGCCCAACATTTGAATGGGTCGCTAAAAGGCCAAAAGATGTACATCCTGAAAATTGGCCCATCCATTAAACGGGTCGTTAACAGGCCGAAATCTCATCGGTCCGATATTGAGCCCAGATATATAGCAGGCTATTAACGGCCTCGAACTGATGATGGGCTGCAATGGTATCAAATCTTTAACGGGCCGTTGACGGGCCGAATTGGCTCATCTCGTATGGGCCGTGGGCTTAAATGGACCTGACACAAGTAGGCCTTATATGGGCTGGCCTGCTAATTTTTACTGGGCCGGCCTTTTCACGGGAATGGGCCTCTGTTGGGCCGTGCCACGTTTCGACGTACCATAGGCGTCTTCCGTCCAATGAGTGGATAACATCTGTCCCAACGGTGAGCCGACACGTGTTTCCTCTAGCCAATGATGATTTTACACGTGGAAAATCCCCATTGGTCGGGGCTGTTAACGGGTTAGCGGATCCAAAACCCGACCCGATAGCTTAACGGTGTTCCGTTACAGTGGATGCCACATGTCGGTCACCCTTGACGAAAGCACTTCTGTGAAGCGCGGTTTATCGTCATGGAAGTGGACACTTCCATGATGATAATTTTGGTAATGTCATGGAACACTTCTACGACAGCACAGGTATGACTATCTTGGTTCTGTCATAAATTTGTCATGGATGTACATCCATGACAAAAACGCGACCTACTGTGACAAACACGTATCATCATGGAAGTGTATTTTTTGTAGAGCTACCAATCTATCCCTCTAGGAGCATGCGTGTAGTGCTTGGTTTTTGATGACTTCTTAATTTTTGCAATAAGTATATGAGTTCTTCTGACTAATGTTGAGTCCATGGATTATACGCACTTTTACCTTTCCATCATTGCTAGCCTCTTCGGTACCGTGCATTGCCCTTTCTCACCTTGAGAGTTGGTGCAAACTTCGCCGGTGCATCCAAACCCCGTGATATGATACGCTCTATCACACATAAACCTCCTTATATCTTCCTCAAAACAACCACTGTACCTACCTATTATGGCATTTCCATAGCCATTCCAAGATATATTGCCATGCAACTTTCCACCATTCCGTTTATCATCATGAGACGCATTATTTTTGTCATATTGCCATTGCATGATCATGTAGTTGACATTGTATTTGTGGCAAAGCCACCATGCATAATGTTTCATACATGTCACTCTTGATTCATTGCACCATCCTGGTACAACGCCGAAGGCATTCATATAGAGTCATACCTTGTTCTAGTTTTGAGTTGTAATTCATATGTTGTAAATCAATAAAAGTGTGATGATCATCTTTATTATAGCATTGTCCCCAAGAAAAAAAGGCAAAAAAAGGCCAAAGGAAAAAAAAGAAAAAAAAGAAAATAAATAAAAAGGGGCAATGTTACTATCTTTTTTTCCACACTTGTTTTTAAAAGTAGCACCATGTTCTTCATATAGCGAGTCTCATATATTGTGCTTCAAAGTAGAACCATGTTTTTCATATAGTGAGTCTCATATGTTGTCACTTTCATATACTAGTGGGAATTTTTCATTATAGAACTTGGCTTGTATATTCCTACGATGGGCTTCCACAAATGCCCTAGATCTTCATGAGCAAGCAAGTTGGATGCACACCCACTAGTTTTCTTTTGTTAAGCTTTCATTCATTTATAGCTCTAGTGCATCCATTGCATGGCAATCCCTACTCCTCATGTTGACATCAATTGTTGGGCATCTCCATAGCCCGTTGATTATCCTTGTCAATGAGAGACTTTCTCCTTTTTTGTCTTCTCCACACAATCCCCATCATCATATTCTATTCCACCCATAGTGCTATATCCATGGCCCACGCTCATGTATTGCGTGAAAGTTAAAAAAGTTTGGGATTATTTAAGTACGAAACAATTGCTTGGCTTGTCATCAGGGGTGTAGAATTTGGGAACATTTTTGTGTGAAGAAAATGAAGCATAGCCTAACTATATGATTTTGTAGGGATGAACTTTCTTTAGCCATGTTATTTTGAGAAGACATGATTGCTTTTATTAGTATGCTTGAAGTATTACTATTTCTTATGTCAATATGAACTTTTATTTTGAATCATTTGGATCTGAACATTCAAGCCACAATAAAGAAAATTATATTAAGAATTATGCTAGGTAGCATTCCACATCAAAAATTCTGTTTTTATCATTTAGATAATCGAGGACGAGCAGGAATTAAGCTTGGGGATGCTTGATACGTCTCCAACGTATCTTAAATTTTTTATTGTTCCATGCTATTATATTACCCCTTTTGGATGTTTATGGGCTTTACTTTACACATTTATATCATTTTTGGGACTAACCTACTAACCGGAGGCCCAACCCGTATTGCTATTTTTTTGCCTATTTCAGTATTTCAAAGAAAAGGAATATCAAACGGAGTCCAAATGCAATGAAACCTTCAGGGTGTGATTTTTGGAACGAACGTGATCTAGAGGACTTGGAGTGCAAGTCAAGAAGCAGCCGAGGTGACCACGAGGGTGGAGGGCGCGCCCACCCCTACAGGCCGCGCCCAACTATCTCGTGGGCCCCTCGGGCGGCCACCGACCTACTTCTTCCTCCTATATATACCCACGTACCTCGAAAACATAAGAACAAGACACGAAAACCTAATTCCGCCGCTGCAACCTTCTGTATCCGCGAGATCCCATCTTGGAGCCTTCGACGGTGCTCCGTCGGAGGGGAAATCGACCACGGAGGGATTCTACATCAACACCATAGCCCCTCCGATGAGTTGTGAGTAGTTTAACACAGACCTTCGGGTCCATAGTTATTAGCTAGATGGCTTCTTCTCTCTTTTTGGATCTCAATACCATGTTCTCCTCGATCTTCTTGGAGATCTATTCGATAACTCTTTTTGCGGTGTGTTTGTCGAGATCCGATGAATTGTGGGTTTATGATCAAGTTTATCTATGAGAAATATTTGAATCTCCTCTGAATTATTTTATGTATGATTGAGTTATCTTTGCAAGTGTCTTCGAATTATCAGTTTGGTTTGGCCTACTAGATTGATCTTTCTTGCAATGGGAGAAGTGCTTAGCTTTGGGTTCAATCTTGCAGTGTCCTTACCCAGTGACAATAGGGGTTGCAAGGCACGTATTGTATTGTTGCCATCGAGGATAAAAAGATGGAGTTTATATCATATTGCATGAGTTTATCCCTCTACATCATGTCATCTTTCTTAATGCGTTACTCTGTTCTTATGAACTTAATACTCTAGATGCATGCTGGATAGCGGTCGATGTGTGGAGTAATAGTAGTAGATGCAGGCAGGAGTCGGTCTACTTGTCACGGACGTGATGCCTATATACATGATCATGCCTATATGATCTCATAATTATTCGCTTTTCTATCAATTGCTCGACAGTAATTTGTTCACCCGCCGTAATACTTATGCTATCTTGAGAGAAGCCACTAGTGAAACCTATGGCCCCCGGGTCTATCTTTTATCATATAAGCTTTCAATCTACTTTTATTTGCATCTTTACTTTTCCAATCTATATCATAAAATACCAAAAATATATTTATCTTATCATACTATCTCTATCAGATCTCACTTTCGCAAGTGGCCGTGAAAGGATTGACAACCCCTTTATTGCGTTGGTTGCAAGTTCTTTATTTTTTGTCTAGGTGCGTGGGACTTTTGAGGAGCCTCCTACTGGATTGATACCTTGGTTCTCAAAAACTCAGGGAAATACTTACGTTACTATTGCTACATCACCCTTTCCTCTTCAAGGAAAACCAACGCAAGCTCAAGACGTAGCACGGGACTCTACGGGGTACTGTTCATCTCCACCGTCGACCTCCTCCAGCCTCCACGGGCTACCGTCGACCTCCTCCAGCCTCCACAGGCTCGAGTTCATCCAGCCTCCAAAACGCGCTACTCAACTGGCTACTATTCAACCACCCCACCACGGGCACCCCTCCACCGTCTACTGTTCATCCAGCCCTCCACGGGGTCGTCCTGTTCATCCAGCCCTCCGCACCACGGGGTCACTCGGGTTCAGTAACGCGTAGCCTGCAGTGCAATCGCTCGGGTTTAGTTAGAGCCCAATGCCTCACTCAGGTTCAGTTAGGGCCAACGCCTCACACAAACGCGCATATGTGTATGAGTGAAACGCGCATCGCTCGGCCCCCGACCGCCCACCGTAACCGGGAACACCCCGAAATTTTCCTCGCCCTCGCTTCTACCACGGTTTTTTCCGTCATGGACGGCCCAAAGAATGTCATGCAGCTGCGTCTCTGGCCCGCCCAGGACGAAAAGCCCATTTTCTGTCATGATTTTTTGTCATAGAAGTAGGAGCCCACCACATCTTTGATGATACCGGGTTTTGTCACAATTATCGTCATAGAAGTGTCATATGTATGACAGAAAAAAGTTTCGTTTGGCCCAAAATGTCATGGATGTGTCTTTTTGTTGTAGTGAAGGCTCCTGCTAGTTGCCGATAACTTTAACAAAACTTGATTATCTCATACGATAACGTATATCACATCATGTCTTGACCATATCACATCACAAGCATGCCCTGCAAAAACAAGTTAGACGTCCTCTACTTTGTTGTTGCAAGTTTTACGTGGCTGCTACGGGCTTCTAGCAAGAACGGTTCTTACCTACGGCACAAAACCACAACGGTGATTTATCAAGTTTGCTATTTTAACCTTCAACAAGGACCGGTCACAGTCAAATTCGATTCAACTAAACTTGGAGAAACAGACACCCACCAGCCACCTTTATGCAAAACAAGTTGCATGTCTGTCGGTGGAACCGGTCTCATGAATGTGGTCATGTAAGGTTGGTCCGGGTAGCTTCATCCAACAATACCGCCGAATCAAAATAAGACATTGGTGGTAAGCAGTATGATGATCACCTCCTACAACTCTTTTTGTTCTAGTCATCCATATCATCTACGCATAGACCTGGCTCGGTTGCCATTGTTGGGAAACATAGCATGCAATTTCAAAAATTTCCTACGCTCATGCAAGATCTATCTAGGAGATGCATAGCAACGAGAGGGGAGAGTGTGTCCACGTACCCGCGTAGACCAAAAGCAGAAGCGTTTGTTAATTCGGTTGATGTAGTCGAACTTCTTCTCGCTCCGACCGATCAAGCACCGAAAGTACGACACCTCCAAGTTCTACACACGTTCAGCTTGATGACGTCCCTCGAACTCTTGATCCAGAAGAGTGTCGAGGGAGAGTTGTGTCAGCACGACGGTGTGGTGGTAGTGATGGTGAAGTGATCCACGCAGGGATTCGCCTAAGCACTACGTGAATATGACTGGAGGCGTAAACTGTGGAGGGGGGCACCGCACATGGCTAGGAATCAATGTTGGTTGTTCTAGCGGTGCCCTGCCCTCATATATATAGGTGGGAGGGAGAGGGAGCAGCCAAGGGGGCACCCAATTATGAGGAATCCAACTTGAGGCCCTAATCCTATTCGGCTCCCCCCTTCCATATCTTCCGGAGGTGGAAGGAAGGAGGAGGGAAGGAAGGGGGAGGCCAAATCTCTCCCCTTCCTTCTCTCTTCCCCTCTTTATTTCCCCTATCCTAATTCAGCCTACATGGGGTGCACTAGTCCCTTAGGGTCTGGTATGTACCCCTCTTGGCCCATTAGGCCCATGTAGTTGCCTGGGGTTTGCCCGGAACCCCTTCCGGTGACCCAGTACGTACTCGGTACCCCTGAACACTTCCGGTGTCCGAATAGTATCGTCCTATATATGAATATTTACCACTCAACCATTTCGAGACTCCTCGTCATGTCCGTGATCTCATCCTGGACTCCGAACAACATTCGGTCACCAAATCACATAACTCATATAATACAAATCGTCATCGAACGTTAAGCATGCAGACCCTACGGGTTCGAGAACTATGTAGACATGACCGAGACACCTATATGGTCAATAACCAATAGCGGAACCTGGATGCTCATATTGTCTCCCACATATTCTACGAAGATCTTTATCGGTCAAATCGTTATGACAACATACGTTATTCCCTTTGTCATTCGTATGTTACTTGGCCGAGATTCGATCGTCGGTGTCTTCATACCTAGTTCAATCTCGTTACCGGCAAGTCTCTTTACTCGTTCCATAATGCATCATACCGCAACTAACTCATTAGTCACATTGCTTGCAAGGCTTCTTATGATGTGCATCACCGCGAGGGCCCAGAGATACCTCTCCGAAACTCAGAGTGAAAAATTCTAATCTCGATCTATGCCAACCCAACAAACACTTTCAGAGATATCTGTAGAGCATCTTTATAATCACCCAGTTATGTTGTGACCTTTGATAGCACAAAAGGCATTCCTCCGGTATCCGGGAGTTGCATAATCTTATAGTCGAAGGAATATGTATATGACATGAAGAAATCAGTAGCAGTAAAACTGAACGATCATTATGCTAAGCTAACGGGTGGGTCTTGTCCATCACATCATTCTCCCAATGATGTGATCCTGTTCATCAAATGACAACACATGTCTAACCATCTTTGATTAACGAGCTAGTCAAGTAGAGGCATACTAGGGACACGGTGTTTTGTCTATGTATCCAAACATGTATCGAGTTTTCGGTTAATACAATTGTAGCACGAATAATAAACATTTATCATGATATAAGGAAATATAATAACAACTTTATTATTGCCTCTAGGGCATATTTCCTTCACTTACCTCCCCTCGTCTTAGAGGGAACGATCTTGGTTCTGGTATCTTTCAAATTCTTCATAGTGACAAATAGATATAAATCCCAAGTGAATCAACAAATATAGATATGCTCCCCGGCAACAATGCTAGAAAAGTCTTGATAACCCACAAGTATAGGGGATAGCAATAGTTTTCGAGGGTAGAGTATTCAACCCAAATTTATGGATTCGACACAAGGGGAGACAAAGAATATTTTTAAGTATTAGCAATTGAGTTGTCAATTCAACCACACCTGGAGATTAAATATCTGTAGCAAAGTGATTAGTAGCACAATAGTATGATAGTTGGATAGTAGTAGTAACGATAGCAGTGGTAACAATAATAGTAAGAGTAATAGTCATATCAATGATTTTGTAGCAGTTGTAACAGTAGCAGAAACAGTAGTAACTTAGCAAGAGTAATATGTGGAAAGCTCATAGGCATTGGATCGGTGATTTTGTTGCATGATATTCATCATATAATAGTCATAACCTAGGGTGACATAGAACTAGGTCCGGTTCATAAATATAATGTATGCATGTATTTCGTAAATAGGCATATGTGCTTATGGAAAAGAACTTGCATGACATCTTTTGTCCTACCCTCCCGTGGCAGCGTGGTCCATAAGGAAACTAATGGATATTAAGGCCTCCTTTTCATAGAGAACCGAAACAAAGCATTAACACATAGTGAATACATGAACTCCTCAAATTACAGTAATCACCGGAAAGAATCCAAATTATTGTCACCTTGGGGTATGCGGATCATAACACGTAATAGATGTGTATAACTTGCAAGATCAGATCAAGAACATAGATATGAAGGTGAAAACATAAACGGTTCAGATCTGAAATCATGGCACTCGGGCCCTACTGATAAGCATTAAGCATATCAAAGTCATAGCAACATCAATCTCAGAACATAGTGGATACTAGGGATCAAGCCCTAACAAAACTGACTCGATTACATGATGAATCCCATCCAGCCCCTCATCGTCCAACAAGCCTACAAAGGAATTACTCACTCCACGTGGGGAGCATCATGGAATTGGTGATGAAGGAGGGTTGGTGATGACAAAGACCGAAGATTCCCCTCTCCAGAGCCCCGAACGGGCTCCAGATCTGTCCTCTCGATGAAGAACAGGAGGTAGCGGTGGCTCTGTATCATAAAACACGATGAAACTTCCTCTCCAATTTTTTACTCCAAAAATAGGATTTGATAGAGTTAGAATTAGGGTCAGCGGATCCTCATGGGCCCCACTACCCACCAGTGCGCTAGAGGGGGTGGTGCGCCCTGATGCCCTATGGCCAGCTGTGCCCGCCTCCAGTGGGTCTTGGTTCCAGTATTTTTTATGGTTTAGATCACTGATACGTCTCCAACTAACCCGGACTAATGCTGTTTTCAGCAGAACTACCATGGTGTTGTTTTTTGTGCAGAAATAAAAGTTCTCCAAATGCAGCGAAACTTTTTGATGATTTTTTTGAACAAAAAAGGCACTAGAAGCTTCGTGGGAGGGCCAGAAGGTGAAGGAGGTGAGCACAAGACACCTGGGCGCACCAGGAGGGCCAAGCGCACCGAGGTGGGTTGTGCCCACCTCGAGGCCCATCCTCGCGTGAAACCAATGCAACCCCCAGAAATAAACCTAGATTGGAAGTTCCGCCACCGCAAGCCTCTATATCCATGAAAAACCAATTTGGACCCTATTCCGGCACCCTGCCGAAGGGGGCAATCATCATCGGAGGCCATCTTCATCATCCCGGCGACTACCATGATGAGGGAGTAGTCCACCATTGAGGCTGAGGGTTTGTACCAGTAGCTATGTGTTTAATCTCTCTCTCTCTCTCTCTCTCTCTCTCTCTCTCGTGTTCTTGATATGGCACGATCTTGATGTATCGCGGGGTTTGTTAATATAGTTGGATCATATGGTGTTTCTCCCTCTCTATCTTGTTGTGATGAATTGAGTTTTCCCTTTGAGATTTTGTTATTATCGGATTGAATATTTTTATGGATTTGAGAGCCCTTGATATATGTCTTGCATATGAATACCCATGGTGACAATGGGGTATTGTACAAATTCCCTTGATATATGTTTTGGCATGCAACTCGTGGATTCCCGAGGTGACATTGGGGTAATCTATGCATAGGGATTGATGCACATTTTCATCCTTCTTTCTCTAGTTGAAATCTTGGGGCACTCTTTGAGGTTCTTTGTGTTGGATTGAGTATTATGAATCTGAATTTGCTTTGGAGTTATTTTAGTACGAACTCTTGATAGATCGATCGGAAAGAATAACTTGGTGTTATTTTAGTACGAACTCTTGACAAATCGATCGGAAAGAATAACTTGGTGTTATTTTAGTACGAACTCTTGATAGATCGATCGGAAAAAATAACTTGGTGTTGTTTTAGTACGAACTCTTGGATATATCGATCGAAAAGAATAGCTACAAACAATTTCTTCTTATGTTCTCCGCTAGATAAGAACTTCGGAGTGATACTTCATCGCACTTTGAGGTATGGTTATATGATCCAATTAGATTAGCATTGTTGGGAGATTGCACTAGCGAAAGTACGGACCCTAGACCTCATTTTCAAGCATTGCCATACTATTTGTGCTCACTTTTATCGTTCGCTGCCTTGTTGTTTTTATCTATTCAGATTATAAAAATATAGTTCTACCATCCATATTACACTTTTATCACCATCTCTTCGCCGAACTAGTGCACCTATATAATTTCCCATTGTATCGGGTGTGTTGGGGACACAAGAGATTTCTTGTATTTGGTTGGAGGTTTTTTTGAGAGAGACCTTCTTCATCCTACGCCTCCCACTGATTGATAAACCTTAGGTCATCCACTTGAGCGAAAATTGCTAGTGTCCTACAAAACTCTGCGCTTGGAGGCCCAACACGAGTCTACAAAAATAAAGTTGTGTAGTAGACTGATACGTCTCCAACATATCTATAATTTTTTATTGTTCCATGCTATTATATTATCATTTTGGATGTTTTACGATCATTTTATAGTCATTTTATATCATTTTTTAGTACTAACCTATTGACATAGTGCCCAGTGCCAGTTGTTGTTTTCTGCATGTTTTTTGCATCGCAGGAAATCAATACCAAATGGAGTCCAAACGCAACGAAACTTTTTGTGGATATTTTGGGCCAGAAGACAGCCAGTGGGCCAGGAACGCACGTGAGGGGAGCACAACCCACCAGGGCGCACCCCAGTGGGTTGTGCCCTCCTTGTTGGCCTCCCGCACTGCCTCTTTACTCTATAAATACCCCCAATATTCCAGAACCCATAGGGGAGTCGACAAAAAATCAATTCCAGCCACTACAGAGTCCAAAAACACCAGATCCAATCTAGACACCATCTCGAAGGGGTTCATCATGTCCATTGGTGCCTCTCCGATGATGCGTGAGCAGTTCTTTGTAGACCTACGGTTCCGTAGTTAGTAGCTAATGACTTCCTCTCTCTCTCTCTCTCTCTTGATTATCAATATAATGGTCCCTTCGAGATCCATATGATGTAAGTCTTTTTGCGGTGTGTTCATTGGGATCCGAGGAACTTTGAGTTTATGATCAGATATATGTTTTTATCCATGAAATTTATTTGAGTCTTCTTTGATCTCTTATATGCATGGTTGATTATAGCCTCGTATTTGTTCTCCGATATTTGGGTTTTGTTTGGCCAACTCGATCTATTTATGTTGCAATAGAAAGAGGTGCTTTGTGATTGGTTCGATTTTACGGTGCTTGATCCCACTGACAGAAAGAGAAACGACACGTATGTATCGTTGCTATTAAGGATAACAAGATGGAGTCTATTTCTACATAAATAGATCTTGTCTACATTATGTCATCATTCTTATTGCATTACTTTGTTTTTTTCATGAACTTAATACACTAGATGCATGCTGGATAGCGGTCGATGTGTGGAGTAATAGTAATAGATGCAGGCAGAAGTCGGTCTACTAATCTTGGACGTGATGCCTATATAATGATCATTGGCTGGATATCGTCATGATTATTTGAAGTTCTATCAATTACTCAACGGTAATTGTTTTCCCACCGTTTGCTATTTTTCTCGAGAGAACCCACTAGTGAAACCTACGGCCCCCGGGTCTCTTTTCATCATATTTGCCTTTGCGATCTATTTTTTTGCTTTTATTTTCAGACTTATTAAACCAAAAATACGAAAATATATTGTTGCAATTTATTTGTTCCACGATCTATTTATCCTATCTACCACAATTATCTCACATTATCTTGCCTACTTGAGGCGCCGTACCCGAAAGGGATTGATAACCCCTTTAAGACGTTGGGTTGCGAGTATTTGTTATTTGTGTGTAGGGGCTGTTTACATAGTGTTAGGAGGTTCTCCTACTGGTTCCATAACCTTGGTCTCATCACTGAGGGAAATACCCACTGTCCCTATACTACACCATCCCTTCCTCTTTGGGGAAATACCGACGTAGTTCTAGCAGACATGAAAAGGAATTTCTGGCGCCGTTGCCGGGGAGGAGCTTCAACATCAACCAGGTTCCTAATTTCAAATCTCATCTCCTCACAATTTACATTATTTGCCATTTGCCTCTCGTTTTCATCTCCCCCACTTCACAAAAATTTGTCGTTTTTTCGCCCTCTTTTTCGTTTGCCCTTATATCTTTCTTGGTTTGTTTGCTTGTTTGTTTGGCATAATTGTGTGTTTTACTAGAATTCTGAAACCAAAAACCTTATGGATCCACATCCACTTGCTAATCTTTTAAAAGATCCAACTATGATGAACCAATTGCTAGTGAGTTGGGTACACTTATCTTTATGAAGTTTTGCCTGGGATTCAAGAATCTGAAAATTGTGATGAAGTGATACAAGAAGAATCTTATAAAGTGATTCATGATAGCTGCTTGAATGAAAAGCATGATTGCAATGGTGTTATAATAAGTTCCATTAATGTCAATTATGCTAGTAATATGCAAAACTCCGAGCTTGGGGATGCTAATTTTGATATATCCTCTACTTATTGCAGTGATCATGATTGGGGTGATTCTTCTTACGATCTTGAAAATTTATTTAAGCCTCATGATGAATATGTTTGCGATAATATTGAAGGTGTGTTTTGAAGAGTGTCAACTTTAGGTAATAATGATCCCACTACTTTGGAGAATTATCAATCTTGTGATTGTTTTGATAAAAGTGGGTTTGGAGAGGTCATGACTTTATTTGATGATAATCCCAGTATTTTGGAAGAGTGTCAACTTTGCATGCATGTGGGAAATATAGAGAATATGTTATGTGATAGCTATTGTTAAATTTGAGTATGATCCTACATGTAATTATTATGAGAGAGGAAAATATGGTTTTTTAGAAATTTTCATGCTACTAATTTATCTCTTGTCATGTTGAGATTGTTATTATCTCTTTCTTCTTCCTTGCATATGTTAGATGTTTCTTGTCTTGATAATTTGGTTGCCTACAAAATGCGTATGCATAGGAAGTATGTTAGACTTAAATGTTTTTTTCATATGTTTTATGATGCTCTCTTTGTGCTTCAATTCTTGTCTTTCATGTGAGCATCATTGAAATCTCATGCGTATCTTAATGGCTATAAAGGAAAAGCTTGTTGGGAGGCAACCCAACGAATAAAATAAAATGTTGTTTTTTATTTTCTGTTCTTGTGTAATTTCATAATTATACCTCTGGTTAGATGTGTTTTTGTGGTTTAAATTAGTGTTTGTGCCAAGCAAGGCCTTTGGGATGATTTGGGTGAAAGTTGATTTGATCTTGCTGAAAAACAGGAACTTTTGCACTCACAAAATTATTTTTCATTTTTATAATAAGGGTGCTTTTGAGTTGACTCTTTCTGAAGAAGATTAATAAACAAATTATTCACGCCGTCCTAATGTTTCAGAATTTTTGGAGTTACAGAAGTATTCGAAGTAGTCATATTGCTACAGACTGTTATGTTTTTGACAGATTCTGTTTTCTTTGCGTTGTGTGCTTATTTTAATGATTCTATGGTTTTCTTTGATGAGTTTTTTGCCATATAAAAGTTTGAATACAGTAGATATAATGCAAAAATAATATATGAATGGGTTTGCAGCATTACTTATAGTAGTGGTTTGCTTTCTTATACTAACGGATCTCGTGAAAGTTTTGTTGAGTTTTGTGTGATTGAAGTTTTCAAGTTTTGGGTGATCTTACGATTAGCAAAAGGCTAAGCTTGGGGATGCCCGAGGCATCCCAAGATAATATTCAAGAAGTAGCAAGCAACTAATCTTGGGGATGCTCTCGAGTGGCATCCCCTCTTTCTTCTAACAACCATCGGTATTTTACTTGGAACTATATTTTTATTCGTCACATATTATGAGTTTTGCTTGGAGCATCTTGTATGATATGAGTGTTTTATTGTTTTGCTTTGTGTTTTAAGTCTTGAATCTTTGATGGACACACCTTTTTGAGAGAGCCAAAAATTATGCTATGCTTGCTCCTATGCTGCACTTCAATTTTTAGAGCCTTGGAATTACTCTAGTACTTCACTTATATCTTTTTGAGCATGGTGTGCTTTCTTATTTTTGAAGAAATGCTCTCATGATTCATTTAGATATATTTGGGAGTTAGTAATTTTTTTAAGAAATTCTCTCTTGCTTCACTTAAATTATTTTGAGAGAACGAAAAATTATGATCATGTTCTTCACTTAAATTTGTTTGAGCTTATCAAAAGCAACATATGAAAATAGTCCCAAAGTGATTGATATCCAAGGAGGATACAATAAAAACTTTCATGAAGATCATTGGACAAAATAAACTTGAGTTTTAGTAATGGTTTTGAGATATAACGATATGATATGTGAGTCATGTTGATGAGTAGTTGTGCTTTAGTAAGAATATTGATGTTAATGTTTGTGATTCTCTATGCAAGCATGAAAGTCAATAGTTATGCAATGAAATTTATATCCTACTTGTGGTGCATTATTCGTTGTTACTTATGCTTAATGCTTGTGTACGAGATTTTTTGTTTCTTGGTTGGTCGCTTCTCAATCTTATTGCTAGCCTTCATTTTGCACTAAGTATGATCACCACTTGTGCATCCAAAACCCTTTAAACCAGTTTTGCCATATGAGTCCACTCTACCTACCTATATGCGGTATTTCCGTGCCGTTCTAAGCAAATTTGCATGTGCCATCTCTAATTTTTCAAAATAAATTTCTCTTTTATGTGCTCTACCGCTCGCGAGGCGGTGAGGGGTGGCCAATATTTTCCATGCTAGATGTCTTATTCTCACGATGAGTGTTTATTCACTTGTCATTGCACGAGAGTACGGCAAAGATATTAGGGATGCCCAGTCCCGAAATTAAAAAATGAATTTACTTTATGTTATCAAATAATAAATTCCTTGGAAAGTGTTGGTATGGAGGGCACCCGTGGATACGATTAGCCATGGAAAGTGAACGTAATGGTGGAAAAAGGAATAAACTTTATTTTCTATTTGGGAACCGCCTATGATGTACTCCCTCCGTTCCAAATTACTCGTCGCTGAAATGGATGTATCTAGAACTAAAATATATCTAGATACATCCATACGTTCGACAAGTAATTCGAAACGGAAGGAGTATCTAGCATGGAAAGTGTTGGGAGCACTAAGTCATTTTCGTTGGTGGGAAAAGTATGCCTCCCAAAATGTTTTTATCTCTCAATTTTCGCTTCAAGCTCTGGCACCTCTACAAATCCCTACTTCCCTCTACGAAGGGCCTTTCTTTTACTTTATGCAATTTTATTTTGAATTTGAGTCTCCACCTTCTCTTATAAAGCAGCAACTAAGGGGCATTATGATCGTATTTGAGCATTGGGTGTAGCTAATATTCGAGTGTGTTTCATGAATGGATCAATGATTGAGCATAATGGGCTAGGGATAACTTGCTTTAGTGTTGATATTTTGAAAGACATGATTGCTTGTTTGTATGCTTGAGTATTAAAGTCTTCATGTCAAAACTAGACTATTGCTTTGAACCATATAAAAGTCCAAATGTCCATGCTATAAAGAAAAGAAATGTGATGAACATGTTAGGCAGCATTCCACATGAAAAATTCTGTTTTTTATCATTTACCTACTCGAGGACAAGCATGAATTAAGCTTGGGGATGCTGTTACGTCTCCAACATATCTATAATTTTTATTGTTCCATGTTGTTATATTACCAGTCCTGGATGGTTTACAATCATTTTATAGTCATTTCATATCATTTTTTGCTACTAACCTATTGACATAGTGCCCAGTGCTAGTTACTGATTTCTGCATGTTTTTTGCATCGCAGGAAATCAATACCAAATGGACTCCAAACGCAGCAAAACTTTTTGTGGAATTTTTTTGGGCCAGAAGACATCCAGTGGTCGAGGAACGCACCTAAAGGGAGCTCCGTGGGGAGCAAAACCCACCAGGGCGCGCCTGGGGGCTCAGGCGCGCCCCAGTAGGTTGTGCCCTCCTCGTTGGCTTCCCGCACCACCTCTTTTCTCAATAAATACCCCCAATATTACAGAAACCCTAGGGGAGTCGACGAAAAATCAATTCTAGCCGCCGCAGAGTCCAGAAACACCAGATCCAATCTAGACACCATCTCGGAGGGGTTCATCATGTCCATTGGTGCCTCTCCGATGATTCGTGAGTAGTTCTTTGTGGACCTACGGGTCTGTAGTTAGTAGCTAGATGGCTTCCTCTCTCTCTCTCTCTTGATTATCAGTACAATGGACTCTTGGTGATCTATATGATGTAAGTCTTTTGTGGTGTGTTTGTTGGGATCCGATCAACTTTGAGTTTATGATCATATCTATGTTTTTATCCATGAAAGTTATTTGAGTCTTATTTGATCTCTTATATGCATGATTGATTATAGCCTCCTATTTCTTCTATGATATTTGGGTTTTGTTTGGCCAACTTGATCTATTTATCTTGCAATGGGAAGAGGTGCTTTGTAATGGGTTCGATCTTACAGTGCTTGATCCTAGTGACAGAAAGGGAAACGACACGTATGTATCGCTTTTATTAAGGATAACAAGATGGGGTCTATTTCTACATAAATAGATCTTGTCTACATCATGTCATCGTTCTTATTGCATTACTCCAACTTTTCATGAACTTAATACACTACATGCATGCCGGATAGCGGTCGATGTGTGGAATAATAGTAGTAGATGCAAGTAGGGGTCGGTCTACTAATCTTGGACGTGATGCTTATATAATGATCATTACTTGGATATCGTCATGATTATTTGAAGTTCTATCAATTGCCCAACAGTAATTGTTTTCCTACTGTTTGCTATTTTTCTCGAGAGAATCCACTAGTGAAACCTACGCCCCCGGGTCTCTTTTCATCATATTTTCCTTTGCGATCTATTTTTTGCTTTTATTTTTAGGTTTATTAAACCAAAAATACAAAAATACCTTGCTGCAATTTATTTGTTCCGCGATCTATTTATCCTATCTACCACAATTATCTCACGTTATCTTGCCTACTTGAGGCATCGTACCTGAAAGGGATTGACAACCCCTTTAACACGTCGGGTTGCGAGTATTTGTTATTTGTGTGCAGGGGCTGTTTACGTGGTGTTAGGAGGTTCTCCTACTGGTTCCATAACCTTGATCTCATCACTGAGAGAAATACCTACCGTCCCTATACTACATCGTCCCTTCCTCTTTGGGGAAATACCAACGTAGTTCTAGCAGACATCATAGACATCAAGCTCTTTTCTGGCGCCGTTGCCGGGGAGGTGAGTGCTTGAAGGTATATCTTTAGATTTTGCAATTGAATCTTCCAATTTCTTGTTTTATCACTAGTTGGTTTATAAAAATAAAACTAAAAATGAGATTGAGGTGGCCTCATATTGTTCATCTTTATCATGTCTTTCTTGAAAATGATAAATCGGAAAATTGTGCTTAATTGATAGAAGAATTATTTAATAATATGTTTGGCATAAAATCTTTAAATGATTAGCATGATTGCAATGTTGCTAGTATGAATTATTTGAATATCCATGATGCTAATCATATGCAAAGCCATAAGCTTGGGGATGCTATGTTTGATGAAGATGATACTTTTTGTCCCCCAAGTTTTGTTGAGCAAGTTTATTATGATGAAAACATGCCTCCTATTTATGATGATTATATTTATGAAAGTGGGTTTGGAGAGGTCATGACTTTCTTTAATGATGATTCCAGTATTTTGGAAGAGGTTTTAGTTGATTATGATCAAAAAGTTGTTATCTATGATGATTATGGTGATGACATGTATGTTGTATTGAATAATGATAACCATGAAACTTGTCATCATGATCTTAATTTTCAATCCCATGATAGTTATTTTGTCGAATTTGCTCCGACCACTATTGATGAGAATAAATTTGCTTATGTGAAGAGTAATAAAATTAATATGTGTATGCATCATGAAAAGAATGATTTATGTGATAGTTATATTGTTGAATTCATTCATGATGCTACTGAAAGTTATTATGAGGGAGGAACATATGCTTGTAGGAATTGCAATAATATCAAGTTTCCATTCTTTATGCTAAAAGTTTTGAAGTATTGCATGTTTTGCCTTCCTATGCTAGTTGATTCTTGCTCACATAAATTATTTGCTCACAAAATTCCGATGCATAGGAAGTGGGTTAGGCTTAAATGTGCTAGTAATATGCATCATGATGCTCTCTTTGTGTTTCTGTTCTAAACTTTTATGTGAGCATCATTGTAATCATCATGCCTAGCTAAAAAGGCATTAAAGAAAAGCACTTGTTTGGAGATAACCCAACATTTAGCCCTACTATATTTGTGTGCTCACATGATTAGGCTACTGTAGTAATCATGTTTTATAGCTTTTGTTTCAATAAAGTGCCAAGTAAAGCCTTTGGGATAGTGTGGATGATAGTTGACTTGATTCTGTCCAAAAACAGAAACTTTTGCGCTCAGTCCAGGAATTTTCAAAATTCACTGGAACATGCTTTTGATCTGAAATGTTTACAGATGATTGATATACAAATTCCCTACGTTTTCCTAATTTTTCAGAATTTTTAGAGTTGCGGAAGTATGGTCCTTGTTCAGATTACTATAGACTGTTCTGTTTTTGACAGATTCTGTTTTCAATGCATAATTTGCTTGTTTTCTAGTTTCTATGGCTTATATTGGTCAATATAAATTGTAGAAATGATATGGTACAATAGGAATTGTGTGAGAACAATTATTAATCTTGTCTTGATAATGCCAAATTGAATGGTTTGCACTTTATCATACTAACGCATCTCACGAAGTTCCATTAAGTTTTGTGTGATTGAAGTTTTCAAGTTTTGGGTGAGATGTCGATATGAGGAGAACACGGAGTGATAAGACCCTAAGCTTGGGGATGCCCAAGGCATCCCCAAGGTAATATTCAAGGAAGATCCAAGCAACTAAGCTTGGGGATACCCTGGAAGGGATCCCCTCTTTCGTCTCCAACATCATCGGTAACCTCACTTGGAGCTATAGTATCATTCGTCACTTGATATGTGTTTATCATTTTATTTTATTAGGATTTGCTTGTTGTTATTTGGAATAATATTTTTCATCCTTTATTTCAATAAAAATGTCAAGTATAGCCTTTGCCATGCTTATTATGCAAGTATATACATGGCTGACTAAAAATAGGAAGTTCTACACTAGTGCATGAATTCTTGAGAAAAGTAAGAATATGATAAAATGTTGAAATTCTTTGCACAATAAGATATGATAAATTTTCTACAATGTGGTAATTTTTCGGAATTTTGGAAGTTAGAGAAGTATGGATCTTCTTGCACTCTTTACATACTGTCCTGTTTAGATAGATTGTTGTTATGTTTGCATTGTTTGCATATGTTTGCTTGTTTAATGATTCTATTTGAGGATAGGAGTATTAAATATGTAGACGGATTTAGTAGGAAATGTTAAATAATAATTTTAGTGATTTGCTACAGTAGAGAATGATAAGGTTTTGCATTGATGTATACTAACGTATCTCACGAGTTCTTGTTGAGTTTTGTGTGGATGAAGGATTTAGGGAAATAGTAGTATAAAAGGAATTAAGGAGACAAAAGAGCTCAAGCTTGGGGATGCGCACAGTATCACAAGATAATATTTCAAGAAGTCTCAAGCATCTAAGCTTGGGGATGCCCCGGTAGGCATCCCACCTTTCTTCATCAACAATTATCGGTTAGTCTCGGTTGAGCCTAAGTTTTTGCTTCTTCACATGATGTGTGATATTCTTAGAATTTCATTTTATTTTGTTTTCCCTTGCTGTTTTAATAAAATACTTAGATCTGAAAGTTTTTAAATAAGAGAGAGAGAGTCCTCACATAGCTACCTATTTACTTAACTACTCGCTTGATCTTCACTTATATCCTTTTGGAGTAGCTTGTCATTTACTCTTGTACTTCACTTATATCCTATGAGGACATTGTTGAATGAATTGAATATAATGAAGTTGAAATTATATGTTCATATTATGCCAAATAGTAGCTTCACATTGGGTTAGAAAGTGAAATCTTTTGGAGCTTGACAATCACAATATTGGTCATACAAGCAATTCATGAATAGTATAAGGAAGAGAACTTTCACATGCAAATATATTATCTTGGACATCTTCTATGATTGTGAATAACCATTAATTATTTTCAAACTTGATCAAATTAGTTGAAGTTGGACAAAGAAGACAACGTAATGAGTTATGGTTGTGTATATTTGCATAGAAGTTATATTGTTATGGATGCTCCAACATGTGTTGTTTGCCTAGGATCTTTTGCTAGCCAAAAATTTGTACTAAGTAGAGATACTACTTGTGCATCCAAAAACCCTTAAACCCAGTTTCTTGCCATGAGTGTCCACCATACCTACCTATGGATTTAATAAGATCCATCAAGTAAATTGTCCTCGGTGCATAAACAATAGAAAATGCTCCTAAATATGTTTGATCTTTTATTGTAAGGGAAAATTGAGCGTTGTACGACCTTGTGATGGCAAAGTAATAAAAGCGATGAACTGCATAATAAAGGTTGCTATCATAAGGGGCAATATAACGTGACGTTCCTTTGCATTAAGAGCTTGGGCATCCAAAAATAAAAAGCGCATGACAACCTCTGCTTCCCTCTGCGAAGGGCCTATCTTTTACTTTTCAATATTTACTTTTACGCAAAGAGTCAATAGTATGAGTTCTCATTTCAACCACAACTATTCTCTAGTTGGCAAGCATCATGTGGTGGGGAAAGATCTAGGCACATATGACTAGTCAAATATATTTGATCATGAATTATTATTGTTGACAATTATCTCTATGATAAATGAGTTGGGAGGCAAAATATTAAGCCCCTATCTTTCTCTGTGTTTGATGGATGCCATTTGTTCTAACAATATGCTTTGAGTACTAGCAATCATAGAAGACTATATGAGGATTGAGTATGTGGAGCTCTTACTCAGACTTTGTTGAATAAGTTGAATTGCAGTTGCTTGGTGACTGAGAACATAGGTTGTTAAGTTTCAAGAGAAAGCATTGTTTTAACCATAACATCTGAATTGATTGCTACTTTATCATGATGAGTTTTATGACAAATAGTTGCTGTTATGGTGCTAGAAAATGTGATTGAAATTATCATTGATCAAACTAATGCACTTCACTAGCATTCACACTTCATAAATTATTTCTTTTATCATTTACCTACTCGAGGATGGGCAGGAATTAAGCTTGGGGATGCTGATACGTCTCCAACGTATCTATAATTTGTGAAGTATTCATGCCATGTTTACAACAATTTTATATGGTTTTGGTATGATTTGCATGGAACTAACCCGGGCTGCCGCTGTTTTCAGCAGAACTACCGTGGTGTTGTTTTTTGTGTAGAAATAGAAGTTCTCCAAATGCAATGAAACTTTTTGACGATTTTTTTGGAACAAAAGAGGCACTAGAAGCTTCGTGGGAGGATCAAAATGTGAAGGAGGCGAGAAAAAGACACCCGGGCATGCTAGAAGGCCCAGGCGCGCCTAGGTGGGTTGTGCCCACCTCGAGGCCCATCTTCATGTGAAACCAACGCCAAAAAATCATATAAATACGGAAACCCCCAGAAGTAACCCTAGACCAGAAGTTCCGCCCCCGCAAGACTTTGCATCCATGAAAAACCAATATGGACCCTGTTTCGGCACCCTGCTGGAGGGGGCAGTCATCACCGGAGGTCATCTTCATCATCCCGGTGGCCACCATGATGAGGAGGGAGTAGTCCACCCTCGGGGCTGAGGGTTTTTACCGGTAACCATGTGTTTAATATCTCTCTCTCTCTCTCTCTCTCTCTCTCTCTCTCTCTCTCTCTCTCTCTCTCTTTCTCTCTCTCTCTCTCGTGTTCTTGAGATGGCACGATCTTGATGTATCGCGGGCTTTGTTAATATAGTTGGATCATATGGTGTTTCTCCCTCTCTATCTTGTTTTGATGAATTGAGTTTTCCCTTTGAGATTTCGTTCTTATCGGATTGAATATTTTTATGGATGTGAGAGCACTTGATATATGTCTTGCATATGAATACCCTTGGTGACAATGGGGTATTCTACTGATTCCCTTGATATATGTTTTGGCACTCAACTCGTGGATTCCTGAGGTGACATTGGGGTAATCTATGCATAGGGGTTGATGCACGTATTTCTCCAGTAGAAATCTCGGGGCACTCTTTGAGGTTCTTTGTGTTGGATTGAGTATTATGAATCTGAATTTGCTTTGGAGTTACTTTAGTACGAACTCTTGATAGATCGATCAAAAAGAATAACTTGGTGTTATTTTAGTACGAACTCTTGATAGATCGATCAGAAAGAATAACTTGGTGTTATTTTAGTACGAACTCTTGGATAGATCGATTGGAAAGAATAGCTACAAACAATTTCTTCTTATGTTCTCTATTAGATCAGATCTTTGGAGTGATTCTTCATCGCACTTTGAGAGATGGTTATATGATCCAATTAGATTAGCATTGTTGAGAGATTGCACAAGCAAAAGTACGGACCCTGGGCCTCATTTTCAAGCATTGCAATACTGCTTGTGCTCACTTTTATCGTTCGCTGCCTTGTTATTTTTATTTATTTAGATTATAAAAATATATGTATACCATCCATATTACACTTTTATTATCATCTCTTCGCCGAACTAGTGCACCTATACAATTTTCCATTGTATTGCGTGTGTTGGGGACGCAAGAGATTTCTTGTATTTGGTTGCGGGGTTGTTTGAGAGAGACCATCTTCATCCTACGCCTCCCGCGGTTTGACAAACCTTAGGTCATCCACTTGAGGGAAAATTGCTATTTTCCTACAAAACTCTATGCTTGGAGGCCCAACATGAGTCTACAAGAATAAAGTTGTGTAGTAGACATCAGTCACACGCTCATACCGCCCTATGTTATCCTTACATCTTGCTAGTGGTATTGTATTGTTGTGTTGCTACTAGTATTAATTTAATTGAAGAAATGCACTTGTAGTACGTAGCATAGTAGTACTTGGCTTGACGACACATCATACTAATTAACTGTATTCTGGATGCATACGTAACCCAACTCTACATGATCAACAGCGCCAAGGTGATCTTCTTGAAGCCGAGGCCTCAGTCGGGGCCATTTAAGGGCTCCGGCAACGTCTCCCTTACATGTGAGACGATCCTCTAGGAGCCCTTGCAGTTCTGATGTCTCTCTTGCAAGGTCACTTAATTAATTAGGAGTACTTAAGCAGCACTAATTAATCGCTGCCTAATTTTCCTGTCGAAGTTAAACAAATCTTTAGTAGCACCCTATGCTGAATCATGTGCGTGTGTATGTGTGTCTGTGGAGGTGGACCATGTGGTGGAACAAGGAGGGGATCTTGGTAGTGTCAGGAGATAATAATGCTATTGTTTTGCATGTCAATTTATTGCCACTGGTTCAATGAGGCAATGTTTTGCTACTGTATTGTCACCATGAATTTGATGCTACTGTTAAAATAATATGCTAATGTCTTTCTATCCTTTCTCGCTAAGCTAATGAAGGTTTCACCTTGTTCCTAATTATGCAAACAGGGATCATGTTGTGTCAATCATACATGTTAGTGGAACTACACAAGAGGATACAATGAACTGTATCCCAGCTAGTGCTTTAACACTGCTAGAAGTTCTTGATAATCTTTTGATATAATCTCACCACTGGTAAACAAGAGTGATGTCAACATACATTGGAAGTGCACAAAAATACATACTATTGAATGATTCCAATTAGTGCTTTATCATCTCTTTTGGGACTACTTGAATAAGCGCCCTTGCTCAGGTTGGTACCGGCCTAAGGCCTTCATCCATATTAGTGTGTTATCATCTCTATTTGTATCGTGCTCCTGTGTTGTATTGTCATGAGAAACTCCTTTACCTTTGCACGTTAAATCTTTGCAACCTATGATACATGGCAATGCTTTGAGTGCTGAGCTAATTGGCACTGATTAAATAATCTAATACCTCTCTTTAAGCAAGGCTACTATGTTGCGAACTATTTGTCCCGATCTCATTGGAGATGGGGGTCTACCCCACCTTCAGTATGTTGACATCACGATACTAATGGTGGAGGGTTCGGAGGATGATATTATACACCTCGAGTTTCCCCTCCTCTACTTCGAGGAGATGTCGGGTCTCACTATTAACTTCATGAAAAGTGAGGTGATGGTGCTCGGGTACACCGCGGAGGATGCTCTCCGCATAGCTAACGACTTAATCGTTGCTTGGGCTCTTTCTCAACGACCTACCTCGGCATGCTGATTAGTGATGTTCGCCTTCAAGCAAAGGTGAAAGCACAAGTGCTCCCTGGGTGATTTTGGTAATTTATGTCAACATATATCTTGTTGGACTAATACTTCTACCTAGTATATTTCAGATAACTTCAACATTGGAGTGGCATGGACATGGACAAGAGGATATGCAACCCCTTCAAGTTGCTAAGGACAAATATTGGCAAAAGCTCAAGAGTCTAAATTTTTAATCGAAGATCACATTGAGTCCATAGGAAAGCCAATATTAAAAGGGGATGAGGTGTCTGTCGGATTAAGGGATCCGCAAACACTTGAGAGGTACGAACTCTGGGGTGCGTGCGGAGATCTCAACCTACCCAACCTGCCTACTCGCGATCCTCCTAAGCCTAGCATGTCAAGCTCAAAGAGACAAAGAGACACAACAGTTTATCCTAGTTCGGGCCACCTTGCGGTGTAATACCCTACTCCAGCGTTTTGGTGGATTGCCTCGAAGGGCTGTGGATGAACTAGTACAGTGGATGAACTGGCCTCAGGAGGTGAGGTGTTCTTGAGCTGGTGTGGTGTGCTAGTTCCACTTCTCCCCTTCTATGGTGGTGGCTAGTCCTATTTATAGTGGCCATGGTCCTCTTCCCAAATGTTGGCGGGAAGGGATCCCACAACGGCCTGATTTAAAAGGGGACAAGTAGTACAACTTATCCTGACAAAAGTAGTCTTCTCCTGCGAAAAGCCTCTGGTCCTGATGCTGCGGTGGGATCATTGATGACCTCCGTCCTGCCGTCCTGGCGGTCTTGGTCTCGTTGCACCGAAATGGAAACCTTTGGCTGATTCCTCAGCACTCCGCGCCTGTGGCTTGCCTCCCTTGCACCGAAGAGGAAACCTATGCTCTGCGCCCGCCTGTCGCCCGCCTGGCCTTCGTCGTCATGGCTCACGTCAGCTGAGCCTCGTGAGGTGAACCTTGCATAGAACTCTCCGCCCCTCTGGAGCCAGCCTGAGGAGGCTGATCCCCTCGGGGGTCTTGGCATCGTTCGCCTTGTGAGGCTTGGTCCCTCGCGAGGGTCTTGTGTTGTTGATGCTGAAGCTGGGCCGTACCAGGCCGTCAATGGAGCCACATGGTGGGCCGCAGGCAGGCAAGGCTGGATACCCCCATATCCAGGACGCCGACAGTAGCCCCCAGGCCCAAGGCGCGCTCAGACTTGGCTTCAAGGTGAAGCCGAAGGGCAACTACAGAGCGCCACGGGCCCTAACTGCCTGCGGCCTTGATGACGCATGGCGATTGACGGGAAGTGGGCGACTCCGCTTCCCCATGCTGGCTCGGCAACTGCTCGACTTGACAACTGCATGATGCATGCAGAGAGAATCATCGTTACTAGAGATCGTGGGAGGCTGACGATTTACCTTCTCCTGGCTATAAATGTGTGAGCGGGCGGAGCCCTTGCCCATCCCTCTTTCGCCTTGCTCCCGTCTGCTTCTTCTCTTCTCCATCTTGCTCCCATGGCGTCGCCGAGGAGGTTTTCAGCGGCCGAGAAGGGGAAAGCTTCTAAGGAGGGGCTAGCCTCTCCACCGCCTAAGAGGTGCCGCGGCCATCCCTGCAAGAACCCCGCGGCTCTTGTGGCGGCTTCTAGGGGGCACAGGCACGCACCCCCCAGAGGCGGCATTGCTCTTGGCGCCTGTGATGACACCTCTTCCCGCGGCGAGGGCCACCGGCTTCGGAGCAGCCTGATACGTCTGCAACGTATCTATAATTTTTGATTGTTCCATGCTACTATATTACCCGTTTGGTATGTTTATGGGCTTTACTTTACACATTTATATCATTTTTTGGACTAACCTACTAACCAGAGGCCCAGCCCGTATTGCTGTTTTTTTTGCCTATTTGAGTATTTCAAAGAAAAGGAATATCAAACGGAGTCCAAATGCAATGAAACCTTCGGGAGCGTGATTTTTGGAACAAACGTGATCCAGAGGACTTGGAGTGCAAGTCAAGAAGCAGCTGAGGTGGCCACGAGGGTGGAGGGCACGCCCACCCGTACAAGGCACGCCCCCTATCTCGTGGGCCCCTCGGGCGGCCACTGACCTACTTCTTCCTCCTATATATACCCACGTACCCCGAGAACATCAGAACAAGCCACGAAAACCTAATTCCGCCGCCGCAACCTTCTGTATCCGCGAGATCCCATCTTGGAGCCTTTGCCGGCGCTCCGTCGGAGGGGGAATCGACCACGGAGGGCTTCTACATCAACACCATAGCCCCTCCGATGAGTTGTGAGTAGTTTACCACAGACCACGGAGGGCTTCTACATCGGGTCCACAGTTATTAGCTAGATAGCCTCATCTCTCTTTTTGGATCTCAATACCATGTTCTCCTTGATCTTCTTGGAGATCTATTCGATGTAACTCTTTTTGCGGTGTGTTTGTTGAGATCCGATGAATTGTGGGTTTATGATCAAGTTTATCTATGAGAAATATTTGAATCTCCTCTGAATTCTTTTATGTATGATTGAGTTATCTTTGCAAGTCTCTTCGAATTATCAGTTTGGTTTGGCCTACTAGATTAATCTTTCTTGCCATGGGAGAAGTGCTTAGCTTTGGGTTCAATCTTGCGGTGTCCTTACCCAGTGACAGAAAGGGTTGCAAGGCACGCATTGTATTGTTGCCATCGAGGATAAAAAGATGGGGTTTATATCATATTGCATGAGTTTATCCCTCTAGATCGTGTCATCTTGCTTAAGGCGTTACTCTGTTCTTATGAACTTAATACTCTAGATGCAGGCAGGAGTCGGTCGATGTGTGGAGTAATAGTAGTAGATGCAGGCAGGACTCGGTCTACTTGTCACGGACGTGATGCCTATATACATGATCATGCCTAGATAATCTCATAATTATTCGCTTTTCTATCAATTGCTCGACAGTAATTTGTTCACCCACCGTAATACTTATGCTATCTTGAGAGATGCCACTAGTGAAACCTATGGCCCCCGAGTCTATCTTTTATCATATAAGATTTCAATCTACTTTTATTTGCATCTTTACTTTTCCAATCTATAAAATACCAAAAATATATTTATCTTATCATACTATCTCTATCAGATCTCACTTCCGCAAGTGGTCGTGAAGGGATTAACAACCCCTTTATTGCGTTGGTTGCGAGTTCTTTGTTTGTTTGTGTAGGTGCGTGGGATTTTTGAGGAGCCTTCCTACTGGATTGATACCTTGGTTTTCAAAAACTGAGGGAAATACTTACGCTACTATTGCTGCATCACCCTTTCCTCTTCATGGAAAACCAACGCAAGCTCAAGATGTAGCAAGAAGGATTTCTTGCGTCGTTGCCGGGGAGGTCTTCGCTCAAGTCAAGACATACCAAGTACCCATCACAAACTCATCTCCCTCACATTTACATTATTTGCCATTTGCCTCTCGTTTTCCTCTCCCCCACTTCACCTTTGTCGTTTTATTCGCCCTCTCTTTCCCAATCTCCTCTCTCTTTCGCTTGCCTTTTTCTGTTTGCTTGTGTGCGGAGTCGCCATGGCGCAAAATAATACAAATTGTGTGATTTCTCCAATACCAATAATTATGATTTCCTTAGTACTCCGATTTCTCCTCTTAATGATGTTGAGTCTTGTGAAATCAATACTGCTTTGTTGAATCTTGTTATGAAAGATCAATTTGCCGGCCTTCCTCGTGAAGATGTCGCTACCCATCTAAACAACTTTGTTGATTTGTGTGATATGCAAAAGAAGAAAGATACGGATAATGATATTGTTAAATTGAAGTTATTTCCGTTTTCCCTTAGAGATCGTGCTAAAGTTTGGTTTTCGTCTTTGCCTAAAAGTAGTATTGATTCTTGGAACAAGTGCAAAGATGCTTTTATCTATAAGTATTTTCCTCCCGCTAAGATCATCACTCTTAGGAATGATATTATGAATTTTAAACAACTTGATCATGAGCATTTTTCCCAATCTTGGGAAAGAATGAAATTGATGATTTGCAATTGCCCTACTCATGGTTTGAATTTATGGATGATCATACAAAATTTTTATGCTGGATTGAATTTTGCTTCTAGAAATCTTTTAGATTCGGCCGCGGGAGGCACATTTATGGAAATCACTTTAGGATATGCGACAAAACTCCTTGATAATATTATGGCTAATTATTCTCAATGGCACACCGAAAGATCTACTAGTAAAAAAGTGCATGCTATAGAAGAAATTAATGTTTTGAGTGGAAAGATGGATGAACTTATGAAATTTTTTGCTACTAAGAGTGCTCCTATTGATCCCAATGGTATGCCTTTGTCTACTTTGATTGATAATAATAATGAATCTATGGATGTGAATTTTGTTGGTAGGAATAGTTTTGGAAACAATGCTTATAGAGGAAAATTTAATCCTAGACCGTTCCCTAGTAATTCCTCTAATAATTATGGAAATTACTACAATAATTCTTATGGTAATTTTAATAAAATGCCCTCTTATTTTGAGAATAGTGTGAAATAATTTATGATCTCTCAAAAGAAGTTTAATGCCTTGCATGAAGAAAAATTGCTAAAACTTGATGATTTGGCTAGGAACGTTGATAGACTTTCGCTTGATGTTGATTCTCTTAAACTTAGATCTACCCCTCCTAAGCATGATATCAATGAGTCTATCAAAGCAATGAGAATTTCCATTGACGAGTGCAAAGAAAGAACCGCTAGATTGCGTGCTAAGAAAGATTGCTTTGTAAAGGCGTGTTCTTCTAGTTTCCATGAAAATAATGATGAAGATCTTAAAGTTATTGATGTGTCCCCAATTAGATCCTTGTTTTGCAATATGAATCTTAATAATGATGGGACTAGAGATGAGTCAACTTTAGTTAAAAGGCGTCCCAATAATTCAGAGTTTTTAGATCTTGATGCTAAATTTGGTAAAAGTGGGATTGGAGAGGTCAAGACTTTAAATAGCATTGAACCCACTATCTTGGATTTCAAGGAATTTGATTATGATAATTGTTCTTTAGAAGGTTGTATTTCCTTGTTGCAATCCGTTGTGAATTCTCCTCATGCTTATAGTCAAACTAAAGCTTTTACCAAACATATTGTTGATGCCTTGATGCAATCTTATGATGAAAAACTTAATTTGGAAGTTTCTATACCTCGAAAACTCAATGATGAGTGGGAACCTACTATAAAGATTAAAATTAAAGATCATGAGTGTTATGCTTTATGTGATTTGGGTGCTAGTGCTTCCACGATTCCGAAAACTTTATGTGATATTCTATGTTTCCATGATCTTGATGATTGCTCTTTAAATTTGCACCTTGCGGATTACTATTAAAGAGAAAATGGGAAGGACCAATGATGTTCTCATTGTTGCAAATAGAAATTTGGTGCCCGTATATTTTATCGTTCTTGATATAGATTGCAATCTTTTTTGCCCTATTATTCTTGGTAGACCTTTCCTTAGAACGATTGGTGCGATTATTGATATGAAGGAAGGGAATATTAGATTCCAATTTCCATTAAGGAAAGGCATGGAGCACTTTCCAATAAAGAAAATTAAATTACCTTATGAATCTATCATACGGGCTACTTATGAATTGAGTGCCAAAGATGGCACTACTTAGATCTATCCTCACTTTTATGCCTAGCTAGGGGCGTTAAATGATAGCGCTAGTTGGGAGGCAACCCAATTTTATTTGTGTTTTTTGTTTTTGTTTCTGTTTAGTAATTAATTTTGCATCCAACTTCTGTTTAGATGTGTTTTTATGTTTTAATTAGTGTTTGTGCCAAGTAGAACCTATAGGATAACCTATGGTGATAGTTAATTTGATTCTGCTGAAAAAACAGAAACTTTGTGCGCACACAATTAGTTTTGTTAAATCACACAAACATGATTTTGCGTTGATTCGTTTTTCTGTAGATCAATATATAAATTTCCCAGGACATCCTATTTTGGTAGGAGTTTTAGAGTTTCAGAAGTATTCGTTGGTTATAGATTGCTACAGACTGTTCTGTTTTTGACAGATTCTGTTTTTTCGTGTGTTGTTTGCTTATTTTGATGCATCTATGGCTAGTATTTAGTGGTACTAACCATAGAGAACTTGGAATACAGTAGGTTTAACACCAATATAAATAAAGAATGAGTTCATTACAGTACCTTATGTGGTGGTTTTGCTTTCTTTCACTAACGGAGCTTATGAGATTTCCTGTTGAGTTTTGTGTTGTGAAGTTTTCAAGTTTTGGGTAAAGCTTTGATGGACTATGGAATATGGAGTGGAAAGAGCCTAAGCTTGGGGATGCCCATGGCACCCCACGATATTCAAGAATAGCCAAAATCCTAAGCTTGGGGATGCCCCCGGAAGGCATCCCCTCTTTCGTCTTCGTTCATTGGTAACTTTACTTGGAGCTATATTTTTATTCGCCACATGATATGTGTTTTGCTTGGAGCGTCTTGTATGATATTATTTTTTGCTTTTAGTTTTCCACAATCATCCTTGCTGTACACACCTTTTGGGAGAAGCCCACTTGATTGGAATTTATTAGAATACTCTATGTGCTTCACTTATATCTTTTGAGCTAGATAGTTTTTTGCTCTAGTGCTTCACTTATATCTTTTAGAGCACGACGGTGGCTTAATTTTGAAGAAATTTTTGATCTCTCATGCTTCGCTTATATTATTTTGAGAGTCTCTTAGAACAGCATGGTATTTTTTCTGGTTATAAAATTGGTCCTAGAATGGTAGGCATCCAAGTTGGGTATAATAAAAACTATCATAGAAAGTGAATAGGATGCTATGATCAATTTGATACTTCATAATTGTTTTGAGATATGGAGGTAGTGATATTAAAGTCATGCTAGATGGGTGATTATGAATTTAAAGAATGCTTGTGTTGAAGTTTGTGATTCCCGTAGCATGCACGTATGGTGAACCGCTTTGTGATGAAGTTGGAGCACAATTTTATTTATTTATTGTCTTCCTTATGAGTGGCGCTCGGGGATGAGCGATGGTCTTTTCCTACCAATCTATCCCCCTAGGAGCATGCATCTAATACTTTGTTTTTTATGACTTGTAGATTTTTGCAATAAGTATATGAGTTCTTTTGACTAATGTTGAGTCCATGGATTATACACACTCTCACCCTTCCACCATTGCTAGTATCTCTTGTGCCGTGCAACTTTCACAACTTTCGCTGGTACCCTACACCCACCATATACCTTCCTCAAAACAGCCACCATACCTACCTATTATGGCATTCCCATAGCCATTCCGAGATATATTGCCATGCAATTTCCACCGTTCCGTTTATATGACACGCATCATCATTGTCATATTGCTCTTTGCATGATCATGTAGTTGACATCGTAATTGTGGCAATCCCACCTTCATAATTTTCATACATGTCACTCTTGATTCATTGCATATCCCGGTACACCGCCGGAGGCATTCATATAGAGTCATATCTTGTTCTAAGTATTGAGTTGTAATTCTTGAGTTGTAAGTAAATAAAAGTGTGATGATCTTCATTATTAGAGCATTGTCCCAGTGAGAAAAGGATGATGGAGACTATGATTCCCCCACAAGTCAGGATGAGACTTCGGACTAAAAAAAAGAGAAAGGCAAAAAAAACCAAAGAAAAAAAGAGAAAAGAAAAAAGAAAAAAATAAAAGAAAAAAAATGAGAGAAAAAGAGAGAAGGGACAATGCTACTATCCTTTTTAGCACACTTGTGCTTCAAAGTAGCACCATGATCTTCATGATAGAGAGTCTCCTATGTTGTCATTTTCATATACTAGTGGGAATTTTTCATTATAGAACTTGGCTTGTATATTTCGATGATGGGCTTCCTCAAAATGCCCTAGGTCTTCGTGAGCAAGCAAGTTGGATGCACACCCACTTAGTTTCTTTTGTTGAGCTTTCATACATTTATAGCTCTAGTGCATCCATTGCATGGCAATCCCTACTCACTCACATTGATATCTATTAATGGGCATCTCCATAGCCCGTTGATACGCCTAGTTGATGTGAGACTATCTTCTCCTTTTTTGTCTTCCCCACAACCACCATTCTATTCCACATATAGTGCTATGTCCATGGCTCACGCTCATGTATTGCGTGAAAGTTGACAAAGTTTGAGATTACTAAAGTATGAAACAATTGCTTGGCTTGTCATCGGGGTTGTGCATGATTAAATACTTTGTGTGATGAAGATAGAGCAACAGCCAGAATATATGATTTTGTAGGGATAACTTTCTTTAGCCATGTTATTTTGAGAAGACATGATTGCTTTGATTAGTATGCTTGAAGTATTACTATTTCTTATGTCAATATGAACTTTTATTTTGAATCATTTGGATATGAACATTCATGCCACAATAAAGAAAATTACATTTAGAATTATGCTAGGTAGCATTTCACATCAAAAATTCTATTTTTATCATTTACCTACTCGAGGACGAGCAGGAATTAAGCTTGGGGATGCTTGATACGTCTCCAACGTATCTATAATTTTTTATTGTTCCATGCTATTATATTACCCGTTTTGGATGTTCATGGGCTTTACTTTACAAATATATATCATTTTTGGGACTAACCTACTAACCGGAGGCCCAGCCCGTATTGTTGTTTTTTTTGCCTATTTCGGTATTTCGAAGAAAAGGAATATCAAACGGAGTCCAAATGCAATGAAACCTTCGGGAGCATGATTTTTGGACCGAACGTGATCCAGAGGACTTGGAGTGCAAGTCAAGAAGTAGCCGAGGTGGCCACGAGGGTGGAGGGCTCTCTCACCCCTACAGGGTGTGCCCCCCTATCTCATGGGCCCCTCGGGCGGCCACCGACCTACTTCTTCCTCCTATATATATACCCACGTACCCCGAGAACATCAGAACAAGCCCTGAAAACCTAATTCCACCGCCGCAACCTTCTGTATCCGCGAGATCCCATCTTGGAGCCTTCGCCGGTGCTCTGCCGGAGGGGGAATCAACCATGGAGGGCTTCTACATCAACACCATAGCCCCTCCGATGAGTTGTGAGTAGTTTACCACAGACCTTCGGGTCCATAGTTATTAGCTAGATGGCTTCTTCTCTCTTTTTGGATCTCAATATCATGTTCTCCTCGATCTTCTTTGAGATCTATTCGATGTAACTCTTTTTGCGGTGTGTTTGTCGAGATCCGATGAATTGTGGGTTTATGATCAAGTTTATCTATGAGAAATATTTGAATCTCCACTGAATTATTTTATGTATGATTGAGTTATCTTTGCAAGTCTCTTCGAATTATCAGTTTGGTTTGGCCTACTAGATTGATCTTTCTTGCAATGGGAGAAGTGCTTAGCTTTGGGTTCAATCTTGCAGTGTCCTTTCCCAATGACAGCAGGGGCAGCAAGGCACGTATTGTATTGTTGCCATCGAGGATAAAAAGATGGGGTTTATATCATATTGCATGAGTTTATCCCTCTACATCATGTCATCTTTCTTAATGTGTTACTCTGTTCTTATGAACTTAATACTCTAGATGCATGCTGGATAGCGGTCGATGTGTGGAGTAATAGTAGTAGATGCAGGCAGGAGTCGGTCTACTTGTCACGGACGTGATGCCTATATACATGATCATGCCTAGATAATCTCATAATTATTCCCTTTTCTATTAATTGCTCGACAGTAATTTGTTCACCCACCATAATACTTATGCTATCTCGAGAGAAGCCACTAGTGAAACCTATGTCCCTTGTGTCTATCTTTTATCATATAAGATTTCAATCTACTTTTATTTGCATCTTTACTTTTCCAATCTGTATCATAAAATACCAAAAATATATTTATCTTATCATACTATCTCTATCAGATCTCACATTCGCAAGTGGCCGTGAAGGGATTGACAACCCCTTTATTGCGTTGGTTGCGAGTTCTTTGTTTGTTTGTGTAGGTGCGTGGGACTTTTGAGGAGCCTCCTACTGGATTGATACCTTGGTTCACAAAAACTGAGGGAAATACTTACGCTACTATTGCTGCATCACCCTTTCCTCTTCAAGGAAAACCAATGCAAGCTCAAGACGTAGCACAACCCCCATGACAAGGGGGGTGCGCCATGATCATGCGCCCGCCTCGGCCGCGCTTCTCCTCGCTAGACGTGCTCCCTGAGTTCGTGGTGTGGTCGGAGAGCTCGGTCGGCACCTTGCTTCAACTTCCGCGCTTTTTCTCTGGCAAGCTTCCTTCTTTGGGGCTCGATGGCCTCTGGCTGCAAGCTGACGGGTGCTGCAGCAGAGCTTCGTGGGTCGGGGCCGAGGTCGCCACTTTCGGTAGCGTGGTCTTGACCCGCGGCTAGAAGAAGTTTGCTAGCGCGAGAGGCCTGGGCGGAAGGTGCACTCTTCAGTTCAAGTACGACGGCCTGGCGACCCTCTACATGAGGGTGTTCAGGGAGGACGGCCACCGCGTGGGGTGCTGCCCGGAGGATGGCAGCGACGACGAAGGTGGCGATCGCAAGCTTAGTCTTGGCGGCGCGTGCTCTTCCTCTCGTGACGGCAGCTCTTCCTCGGATGAGAGCTCGAGAAGTGGCGGCTACGACCGTCCTACGTGTCATCGTGCTCGTGTCAAGGACGCTGGTGGTTCATGCTGCCGCGGTGCCCCAGTGAAGCTGGAGAGAAGCCCGACGTGAGGCTGGGGGCCGGCGAACTTGGACTCAAGACCGGCACCTTGAGGCGTTGCTTGAGGATGCGGTGTTGGCGCCGGGTTCGTACGCCTTCGAGCCCTCTTTGTTTAGCCTTTCCTTTCTCCTGTAATTCAAAAAAAAGATGGTGTACCCCGCTGGGGTGTGTAGTGAACTATGGCAGTTATGACCTTTATGCTATGCCTGCTATCTTAATGTTGTGTCATAATGTTTGTGCTCTGGATAGGCAAGGGTAGGATAACTTAGCTTGGCATGTGCGTAGTAGTTTTTTGCCTCGTGAAGACTTGGCCTCAGGTACATGATGGGCCCTCCTTCCCGTGGTGCCATGGGGTCTCAAGAGCTGCTCTCAAGAGAAAAGAAAAGACTGTCGAGCGGCTCACTCCTTCTTATGTGAGCCCCCTGCCATAGATTAGCTCGGAGTTGACGCAACGCGTCGCGCTGCCCGGGAGACACGGACATGAGGGGTGCTGGTGCCCATGAGCTTGATTGAGGGCTCCTCGCGAGGATGAGGCTGAAACACTAGGACTCGGCGCGATGCGTGCATGCAAGGGCAGGCCTGATGCACAAACACCTGCCTAGCCCCACGCGTGAGGTGCGCGAGAGGAAGCGACGGGCGACTGCCGCCTCCTTCACGCCCTCAGGCAGAAAACAGCTCAGGAAGAAAACAACTCGAGGGATCAGGGTTCAAGAATACCAAATCCATTGAAAGGTTACTAAGAAAAAACTGCAAGCAACTTCGGAGAGCAAATGAACAGCCGCGTCCGTCACCTAAACTAGTCTTCTCACCAGCGTGGAGCTAAGTGTTGCCACTAAGACGTGGGAGGGAGCCCCGTGAGGTCCCAGAGTGGCTCTCAGGGAACTCCAGGGCATGTACAACCCCACTCATTATTACGTGAGAGTGTCACAAGCGGAGACCTTCACAGGCCGAAGCCTTGCTTCACAGGCCAGAGCCTTGCTTCACAGGCTGGAGCCTTTCTTCAGGGGTAGAACTTCCGGAGGTGCTGGATGTTCCAGGCGTTCTAGATGGGGACCCCATCATGTGTCTCCAGGTGCGCGGCGCCAGGCCTGGAGACACAGACAATCCTAAACGGGCCCTCCCACATGGGAGAGAGCTTGTGCAGCCCCTCCCTAGAGAGCACCCGCCTCAGGACGTGGTCACCCACCTCTAACATCCGCCCAGAGCAAGGCTTGTCGGCGGCGTTCCTCCCCCAGCACGAGATCCATCCCCCACGTGGCATCCTGGTGTGCCTTCTCGAATGCCGGGACCCGCGTGGAGTGATGCTTGACCTCGTGAGGGAGAAACGCTTCTGCTCCATAGATGAGGAAGAATGACGTCTCTCCCGTTGGCTTGGTCGTGGTGGTGCGGATGGACCATAGCAAGGACTGCGGCTCGTCGGGCCAGCCCCTGCCGCAGGCCTCGAGCTTCTTCTAGAAGGTCCTAGTCTTGAGCCCCTTTAGGACTTCTAAGTTGGCCCACTCGGTTGGTCGTTGCTTCGTGGGTGTGCCACTGAGGCGTAACAGATCTGCGTTCCAAGGTTAGCACAGTATGTTTTGAAAAGGTTGCTAGTGAACTGCGAGCCGTTGTCGGTGATGATGTGGTTGGGGACCCCAAACCAGCTCTGATTCCCCTGATGAACTTGATGGTCGATCCATCTAGGAAAGTGCACACGGCTTCTACCTCTGCCCACTTGGTGAACTTGTCGATGGCGACATGGAGGTATCGGTAGCCCCCTGACGCCCGAGGGAACGACCCCAAGATGTCCAGCCCGCAGACCGCGAACGGCCACGTGAGCGGGATTGTATGGAGGCCCTGCACGGGCTGATGGATTTGTTTGGCATGAAACTGGCATGCTTCACAAGAGCGCACCAGCTCTGACATGTCGTTGAGCGTGGTGGGCCAGTAGAAGCCATTGCGGAACACCTCGCCCACCAGAGTGCGTGACGAGGAATGATGCCCGCAGTCCCCACCATGTATGTCCGCTAGCAGCTCGAGCCCCTGTTCCCTGAAGATGCACCGCAACGAAATGTCATTGGGCCTCTTGCGATATAACTCACCATCTCGAATGCAGTACGCGGTAGCTTGAATGTGACCATGCCCAGCCCCTGATGGACCAAGACGCCTGGTGCCTCACGCCTGCTGCCTTCTCCTGGGAAGTGTGCTCTATAGAGCTCCTCCACATGGTGCCCAAGCGCCTCCCTCATGACCCTGGCTAGGTCTGTGGCCCTCCAAAGGAGAGCCCAGAGCCCAGCCTGAGAGGGGCGCCGGGCGCGCCTTCCTATTCGATGGGTGACGGTGCCGTGTCCGGAGTCGCGAGGCTCAGTGCAACGTCCTCGAGTGGTGCTCCTTCACGAGACCCCTGTCCCAGCTGTAGCTTCTTCTTATTGGGGGCGACCTCAAGAGGGAGGGCGCCGTCCTCGTCTTCAGGGTTCTTGACCGCTTCAGCCTGGAAGGCGTGCTCGAGGGAGCACACCGCATCCTTCTCTTGACACGCGACCGTGATGATGCCGCCGCTTCCTGGCATCTTGAGGACGTTGTAGCCGTGGTGCGTAGCCGCCATGAACTTGGCCAGTGCTGGGTACCCTAGGATGGCATTGTAGGGCGGGCAGATGTCGGTGATGTCAAAGTCGATGAGCTCAGTGTGGTAGTTTTTGCGCTCGACGAAGGTGACAGGGAGGCGAACCTGCCCTATCGGCTGTGTAGAACCATCGGTCACTCCTGAAAATGACTTGGTTGGGCGAAGCTGGTAGTATGGAACTTGGAGCCTGTCGAACGTCTGAACAAACAGAACATTGAGCCCTGCTCCACCATCGATGAGAGTCTTGGGCCTGTCGAATGCAGTACGCAATGAAACGTCATTGGGCCTCTTGCGATATAACTACCCCCATGCCCAGCCCCCTCGCGCTACCCTCCCAAGGGAGAGCAGCGTGGTGAGGCTGGTCACTAAGCCCGAAGGCTCCCTGAGGTTAATGCGGCCGCGAGGCCACCCCCGGTTGTTTATCACCAGCGCAGAGCATAGCGCTTCCGCTCTTGCACGGGCATACCGCTCCTCGGCAGTGTCGACGGCCAGCACGGAGCATGGTGCTTCCACTGGTGCGTGGTACGGGGCTCCCTCTGAGGAGAGCCCCGGGGGCGTGTACAGCCCGCGCTGACACGTGGCTTCCATGGCTATGATAGCCTGATTTTTGGCCCTTTCTTTTTCTTTTGTTTTTCCGAGGTTTTTGCGTGAGTTTTCTTTTTCCATGGCTTTGTGGTCTGGAAACTGAAGAAGATGCCCTCTTCTTTGCTTCCAGAGTGGCTTGTCATTCCAAAATCCTTCCCTAGATCCTGTCATTTTCATCCTAGCCCAAATCCCAATATTCTTTTTATTGGGAATATTCCTTTTCTATTAAAGGAATAACTCAAATTGCCCTACTTTGTGAAGCAACCTATATTTTCCCTCACTCCTAAAATTCCCAAATAATTCTCATAAATTGTTTGGGTCATATCTTGATCAAATATGGCAAAACTTTTCATTGCCATGTTCAAAAATAATCTCCCAATAATTATTCTTCCTTTTTGCCCTGAATGGCACTTTGAGAAGGAAGTGTCATTTATATTTTTCCTAGTGGCTCCCAACCTTTTTGGGCATGTTTATATGTCCAAATAATTGCCTCATGCACAAGTTCAAATTTATTTGCCTTGCCAATATTCCTCAGTGAATTTTCAAAGTTTCTGTCAGACAAAAGGCTTTGTGAAGGAAGTACTAGCTAGGAGTACCCAAATGAGTTTAACTTTTGCACAGTCCTTAATGTGCTCATATTAACCCCTTCCACCCATTTTAAGCCCCATCCAATCATCTATGCGAGCACAGGAGTAAATCTTTGTTTCTGGCAATATTTTCAGGTTGTGAAGCAAGTATATTTTATATTGCTTCAAAAATCCTGATAAATTACCAGATCATTCTTATGCCCATAAAACTTCTCTCCACCTAATTTGGCATCATTTCATTGATCCATTTGACCACCATAATTATTCCAAGTTTCTGTCCAGAGGAGATGTTTGTGAATCAAGTACCATTTTGGCTCTGCCAAATGGTATGATACTTTGTGAGCATATTCCTAAGACCAAATGATCAAGCTTTGCCCAATTTGAGCTCAGGTGGACACTCCGTGTGAGTGCATCTTGTTGATCTTCATTTCTGGACCAAAAATGCAGTTGTGAAGCAACTGCAGTAAATCTTGATCCTTTTACCCTCAAAACCTTGAGGATGAAAGTCCTTTGATAGATAAATCTCGCAGACAAACACTTGGCTGCTGGTTTACTTTGGAGCTAAGTGCAGTTCTCTTCTTTGCCCCTGGAATGATTTATTTCCTCAGTTATACTTAGGTCACTGAGGTCAATCCACTAGACATGGTTGGTCTGGCCAAAACAAGCTATTTGCACCAGTGCGCGTGGTGATCACGCTTGCGTCATGCAGATTGCGTGCTCTGGCTTCTTCTTGTCCCTGTGCCCCTCGTCTCCCTCATCGTCTCGACCTCCATCCATGTCCCGGAGCTTCCCCGTGATGCCCTGCATCTCCCTGCGTCGATGGCTTGTCGTGGTTTGCCATGAATGCGTCGCTAGGTCCATGCCCGTGCCATGCCCAGCCACTGCCCTCCACTAATGCTTGGTCGGGAGCTCGTCCATGAACTCTAGAGCCCTCCTCCGTGCCTATATAAGCGTGCCCCGAGTCCTCCCGTAGCTCACAAGCCCCTCCCCCGCCTCATTTGCGCACCGGAGCCTTCGGCCCCCTCCTCGTTTCGCCGGATTTCGTCTCGGCCACCTCGGTTCCTCCTTGGTTCCGGCGAGCTCGAGCCTCCTCTCCTCCCCTGGTGTTGTCCACGAGCTCCCCCACCTCCTCGCGGTTCGTCCAAACCACTTGCCCACTTGCCGGAGTGCACCATGGTCGCGGCCTCTGCGTTCGGCTGCCGCCGTCGCGTCTCGGCCGCCTCTCCATCGCGGCCAACCGGAGCTCCTCTCTCCCTCCCGTCACCACCACGAGTCTCCCCACGGCCTCTCGGTCCGCCCCCACCCCTCAGCCTCGCCGGAGACGGCCACACCACCAAAAACCACCGCCGAGGCCCGCCTTCTGCACTCCCATGGCGTCGCCTCTCCCCTCCAGCCCTCTCCTCCCCGGCGGCCGTGCTCCCTCTGAACAGGACCCCCTCGTCGCCCCGGCCCCGCCGGTGCCCTCGGCTCGGCCGGAGACGGCCCGAGCCGGCCGGCCCCCTCAACGCTTCCCTCCCTGCTCTACCACTGCCTCGCGCGAGGACCAGAGCGAGAGGAGGAAGACGATGCCCGATGCCAGCCTGGCCCCTACCAGTGGGTCCTGCACCCCCCTCGGCCCCACTAGTGAGCCACATGGCATTGGCCCACCCTGCCCACGTGGAAAAGTGACGGGCCCCACCCGTGGGACCCGCAAGCGTCAGCCCCGCCACTGTTCCAAAGGATAAGGTGAAAGCGTATTTTCCCAGATTATATTTTCACTTTTTTATGTTCAGGCCCCTGGTTGAAAAGATTTTCATTACACATGGGTCCCTGGCAGAAAAACATCCATATCTTTTTCACCGTAACTCCAAACGAGGTGATTCCAAAGCCCACTTCTTCATTTCATCGAGCCCTTTCTGTTAGTGTCACTTTCATTGTGTTTTTGCATACTGAAAATGACCATTGTGCCCCTGCCCTTAATCAGCACCCTCCGAGAGAGAACATTTTTTGGCGATTCGTTCCGCGAGTTTCTCGCACTTCTCCCCGGTGCCTTCTTCATCCCCAGGCAAGCCACAATACCCACTTGCATGATAGTCATGCAGTAGCCATGGTTTTCAACTTGAATCTTTATTAAATGTTTGCTTGTTAAAAAGATGGTTATCGTTGTTCCGGTAATGTTTAGAGTTGCATGTTCACGTTTGTGGTATGTTGTCTTGTACTTTGTTATCATGTTCTACCTGCTAGTATTTCCTTTCATATGTTTATGCACTACAAAACAAGACACATCGGTGACATTTTGGGTCGAACAATTTTTTTTTTGTCATACATATGACACTTCTATGACGATAATTGTGACAAAACCCGGTATCATCATAGATGTGGTGGGCTCCTACTTCTATGACAAAAAATCATGACAGAAAATGGGCTTTTCGTCTTGGGCGGGCTGGAGACGCAGCTGCATGACATTCTTTGGGCCGTCCATGACGGAAAAAAACGTGGTAGAAGCGAGGGGGAGGAGAATTTCGGGGAGTTGCCGGTTACGGTGGGAGGTCAGGGGCTGAGCGATGCGCGTTTCTCTCGTACACGTGCAAGGCGTTGGCTCTAACTGAACCCGAGCGAGGCGTTGGGATCTAACTGAACCCGAGTGATTGCACTACAGGCTACGCGTTACTGAACCCAAGCGATCGATCGATGGCTGTTAACTGAACCCGATGGAGCGATACCTTCGCTACTGCTGCTAACTGAAGCCGATCGATTGGATGAACAGTGAGCGTTGCAGGGGGGTTTGGATGAACAGTGAGCGATGGCGTTGCCTCTGGATGAACAGGACCCTGTGGTGTGGAGGGCTGGATGAACAGTAGACGGTGGAGGGGTGGCCGTGGAGGGGTGGTTGAACAGGACCCCGTGGTGTGGAGGGTTGGATGAACAATCGACGGTGGAGGGCTGGATTAGCAGTAGATGGTGGAGGGGTGGTTGAACAGTAGCCGGTGGAGTAGCGCGCGGTGGAGGCTGGATGAATAGGAGCTCGTGGAGGCTGGAGGAGGTCGACGGTGGAGATGAACAGTATCCCGTGGAGTCCCGTTTTGCGGTACGCCACACCCCTCCCGATGAATAGGACCCCCGTTTTGACCGTAGGAGGTCCGTTTCCTCCGTTTTGCGGTACGCCACACCCCTCCCGATGACCAGGACCCCCTTTTCGACCGTAGGAGGTCCGTTTCCTTCATTTTGCGGTACGCCACACCCCTCCCGATCAACAGGACCTCTTTCCGAACGTAGGAGGTCCGTTTCCTCCATTGTGCGGTACGCTAGGCCTTGTTTCCATCGCCTGTTCCGTCCAAGCCGGTTGGCTCCCACGCGTTCCGTTGCCTCCTGATGAACACGACGCATTCCGTTGCCTCCCCATGAACACAACGCATTCCGTTGCCTCCCCATGAACATGACGACGACGCTGTTTCTCTGTTCCGACCCAGCCATGTACGTATGCGCGAGTAGGCGTTCGAGACCCTGTCCGTATGTACGTACGTGGCCGTATTTTCTTTCTTGCACCCTCACCGCTGTACGTACGTGTACATGATACGTGCGCGCCTCTACTACGACATGTGCGCGCCTCTACTACGACACGTGCGCGCCTCTACATGGACCAGTATGTACGTACACGTTCGCGACCAGAATGACAACGCTACGTACGCTTCGACCAGGTGGGTCCCGACTGTCAGGCACTTCCTTGCCTGCGAAGATGTAGCTGGTGGGTCCCAGTAGTCAGGGGGAAATCGTTTTTTTTGCCTGGACGCACTTCCTTGCGTGCGAAGATGTAGCTGGTGGGTCCGAGCAGTCAGGGGGGCGAATCGTTTTTTTTTGCCCGGACGCACTTCCTTGCGTGTGAAGGTGTAGCTAGTGGGTCCCAGCAGTCAGGGGGGAAACTTTTTTTCGTGAAATATAGTGGCCCGTCCGGTGGGTCCCTGCTGTCAGGTGGAGGAATAATTATTTTGCGCGTAATAAGGAGGCACTTCCTTGCGGCCACCGTGGACCCAGCTGTCAGCCTCTCCACGCACAGTACTCTTCCGATGGAAGTCAGTCGTTGACCACATTGACCACGCCGCGCCAAGAGCACCACGGCGGTGGACGACGACGAGGCCTAGGAAGGGGACGACGCAGAGCCGGGGAAGACGCAATAGTGGATGCCCACGCGAAGAGGAGTACGAGGGTGAGGCTGCCATCGCCGCAGAATAACAAGGGGTGTGGGTGAGTAGAGGGATGGCCTGGCCAGCGGTGGGAGTAGTAGGGGGATGTGAGGCCTCCACCGCATCGTAGCCGGCCACGGGAGGCACGACCGGCGCTGGTTTGGGCGGCTAGAGCAAGAAGACCAGAGGTTGAAGAAGCACTACGACCGTTGGATGGACATCGTACGATCACTAGAGCTAGAATCGTGCATATTAACTAAGTTGACAAAGCCCTCCGTCCCTGTCAACATAGTAGGCCCACAAGTCAAACTGCCACTATACTGGGTCCCAGCTAACAGGGGGAGTATTCATTTTTTTTGTGCGTAATAAGGAGGCACTTCCTTGCGTGCGAAGATATAGCTGGTGGGTCCGAGCTGTCAAAGCCGGACGCGGGGAGGAGGGAGCAAGCAGTCCCACCGACGCTTGTTTGAGTGGCTGGAGCAGGAAGAGCAGAGATTGAAGAAGCACGACGGCCGTTGGATGGCCATCCAACAGTCACTGATTGTGCGTCAACCTTTTTTTAGGAAAGCCTCAAATCTGTGGAAAACAGCATACAACCCATCTGCCATTATTTTTAATAATTTACAGCCCATTTGCTAATTCTTAAGGGTTTTTTTGGAGCCCATATTCTTTTTGTTAGCATTACATCCCATATCGCGGCCATGGTTAAAAACTTATATGAAATTTTGCATATTTCGGTGCGGTCCGAACTGTTTTTAATCCCAAAATTTCAACTCACATTCAAACTGATTTTAAAAATAAATGTATATCAATATAAAATCCAACAAATTCTCCACGCATAAAAATAAATGTAATTTAAAATCTCAAAATGAAAAAAAGATATTTGAAACTAATTGCCGGTTTGATGTGTTTTAAAAATGTACAACCCATTTCTCATTACTGATGGGCCATTTTCTCGGCCATCCGAATGAAAGCTCTCCTCGTCTTGAAAGATTTGCAACCCAACAGGCCTGACAAAGCGACTTACTTGGCAAATCACAAAAAAACTAGGTTGTGGCCGTGGACCCAGCTGTCAGCCTCTCCATGTACAGTACTCTTCCGATGGAATGTCGTTGACCACATTGACCACGCCGCGCCGAGAGCACCAAGGCGGTGGACGACGGTGAGGCCTAGGAAGGGGACGACATGGAGCCGGGGAAGACGCGGCAGTGGATGCCCACGCGGAGAGGAGTAGAGGGTTCACTGGTTCGGCTGTGATGTGAGGCCGACGTCACCGCAGGGCCTGGCTAGCGGTGGGAGTAGTAGGGGCGATGAGGCCTCAATGGCAGCACACCCGGTCACTGGAGGTAGGAGGAGGCGGTCTCCCCGGTGCTGGTTTGGGCGGCTGGTGCAAGAAGAGCAGCGATTGAAGAAACAACAGGACCATTCGATTCAAATCCAACGGTTACTGCTGCTAGAATCGTTTGTTGACTAAGTTGACAAGCCCTGCGTACGCGTCAACATAGTAGGCCCACAGGTCAGCCTCCCAACCGGTGCACCCCAGATGTCAGTGGGAGGAATCATTTTTTTCGCGTAATAAGGAGGCAGTTGATTGCATGCGGCCAGGCCAGCGGAGGGAGTAGGGAGGGCCGGGGAAGCCTGCGCGGCATCATAGCGGGCCACAAGAGGAGGGAGCAGGCAGTCCTGCCGGCGCTAGTTTAGGCGGCTGGAGCAGGAAGATCAGAGATTGAAGAAGCACGGCGGCTAGAATCGTGTGTTCACTGACAAAGCCTTGCGTAAACAAGTCAGCCTTGAAATCTGTGGCGTGTACAGCCCATTTGCTATTATTTTTATAATTTTACTCATTTTCTAATTCATATGGAATTTATTGCAGCCCGTTTTCCATTTTTAGAATTGCCGGCCATTTTCTGGTCAGTACCAGGGTCAAAAAATTAACTAAATATGTGGGAAATTTTAGCTGGGGAACGAAATATTCTTAATCCAAAAATTAATAGCCATACTAAAACAAATTTAAAAATAAATTAGTACTATGTCATGTTAAATCCAATGAAATACGTATAAGATATCAGTGAAGAACCAAATTCAAAAAAAAAACTAATATCCCATTTGCTCGTCTTGAAAGATTTGGAGCCCGGTAATTCAGAGAAAACAAATAGGCCTAGCTTGGGTATTCTTCAAAAACAAATACTGGGCTACCTATTTTCCCAAAGAACTGATGCATGAGCATTTAGCTTTATTTATTTATTTACTTATTTATGTTTAGGGGACCATGAGCATGTACCTGGGCCGGATTCATGTGAGAGCCTCCCTTCCAGTTAATTATGGGCTTCTCTATTGGGCCTTCATCAGTGGGCTGCATGTTATCAACAAGTGGAAAATGTGTTCCGTACGAAAGATAGTTTGAGCTACGTACGGTATGGGGCACTAAAGGATCGAACCGTGCAATGACATCCAAAACATTGTGTTTGTCGTTCTGACAACACAATTATTCAACCAACAAATGAAATATACTACTGATTGTACATTGGAAACAATAGCAGCAGCAACCAGGGTTGGGGGTGTAACAGAAGTAGTAAGCAGGCTAGAAGAGTGAAGATGCAGCTCTCGCTTCCAAACCAAACATCAGCCATCATTACAAAAGGGCTACCAAAAAGAACAAGTGTATGCATCAAACTAAATAAAGATCCTACTACACCAAGTGTACGCATCTAACTAACTGGCTCAGTTAGACGTTACTATTTATTAAGCTGTGGAGATTGGCTGACGGCTTGAACCAGATGGGTGCTTGACGGGAAAAACTTCAGCCAGCAGGTCGAAGTCTGATACTTGCGACCCTCTCTCCTACTTTGGGCTGCTGAGCGTGGCAGCACATATCAGGGTATGGTGCATGCAGAGACGCATGGTACGCTGTGTACACACAGTTTTTCCTGATGAACAAAACCGCACTGCCATCATGATCCTTGTCGTCGATTATCTCCTGGTTAATCGGATAATTCAGTCCGACAAATAGAGAGTGTGTACCAAGGCTACTTACCAGCCTCCAGTCAAAAATTCCTGAAGGCCAAGTGAAGCTGGGATCCTACTCAAAGACCTTGTAGTGACTGTGATTGTATTCCGCGAAACAACTCGTCCGGTATGTGCGAACGATCATCAATCTTTTGTCGTCGTCTGATCGATCCAGGAACCACCTGCAACTGACATGCCGCTTTTCTTTGAAAGGTTCTGGGATTAGGAAGGGTAGGGACACAGGCGGCCCACAACATCATATCAAGTTGTAGTCAAATAAAAAAGGGCTCTTGATTTAGTCAATCTTAAGAACAGCATGTTATGAGCATGAATATTTTTTCAGTAAATGTTGATAGTAATATAAGCAAGCCATCATGATATCATAGGAAAGTAACATACTGCTGTAACAGCCGTTTGTAGCGATGACTGGAGTAGGCCAGCAATACGTCCAGCCATAGCAGGAGTCGGCAGCGTAAATGAAGCCCTTGTGTTCAATGGAATCAGAGAACCATGGAGGATGTATGATCCTGCGATGGACGTGCAGATTTATCCACTTACCGCAGTGACCTGTCAGACAGGCGAGACCACGGTTGAAGAACGCAATTAGCCTGAAATCTTTAAAATTCGCAGATCTTGTGGGCACTTGGCAGATTACAACCTTGAGCAAATCAAACTTGGTATCATGTTGGCTACTGTAAGATTCTGAGTATTCTGGGCCGCGGTGCCAAAGCAGTGCAGTGTTAATCGAAGGAAGGGGGATCAATTGCTGGGTGTAGACCTCCACGAGCATCCAGCTGCCGCGACCGTTGACGAGCACCATCCAAGACGTGTTCATGCCGACCCAGTAAATACTGTTAATGTAGCTGAGGCTGACGGGGATCGGATCGCAGTGAAGGGGGTTGATGCTCGCCACCCTACGATTGTTATGCTGCGTGACATGCCATTTCTGAAGATTAGGCGGCATCAGCAAGCAAGGAGCTGGCTTAAAAAGCTCCGTCCTGAGGGCTTTGAGTAAACGGTACAGCCCTGACGAGCACGCGGCGAGCGGCATGATATTGAGATTGTCCACACGTGAAACAATGATCTTGATTACCTCTGTGGGGAGCGAATTCCAGCCACTCTTTTGGCGGACGTTGCTCGGTTTTGCCATTGTTAGTGCTTGGGTTTCAGACGAGGGGGGGAGGCGCCTTAGCGGGGATGGAAGCTTGGACGAGATTATGTGCGGACAAAGATGGAGAAGCGAATATGTGCTGCGAGAAGTGGACAAGTGATGATGACCACAACATGCCGCTTGACTTATGAGACACATACCAGCAGCGTAGGGTCATATCGATGCCAGACAACTTGCTTGAGTGATCACAGTACTGGTACTCCCTACAGTACCTACTATAGTATTATGCCCTAGCTTGCTAGAGTAGAGTAGTAGAGTAGGACTCTGCTCTACTAGTAGCACCGGAGGAGTAGTATATTCTAATCTAAAATAGTTACAAACTTTGATGCCCGATCGTGGGACGACTACGAACCGTGCTCAAAGACCGTGTCTACGTGGTGTTTGGACTTATATGCAAAAAAAATAGCAAGATGCCCGTGCATTGCACGGCACACCATCATCACCAACTCGGTTTTTTCTCTACTCCTACTACTATAAAAGACTCAGTTGGTGATGATGGAGGCGAGGAGGCGTGTTCAGCCGGGCGTGCAGCGGAAGGCGCAGCACTATTCAATTTGTTATAAAAAAAGAAGTAGTAGAGATAGAGACATAGGGAGGAGCACGAGGTAAGGCCTTATCTGTAAATGTGGAGAGAGGTGCGGGTATCTTTTGTAAAATTGTCATAGTTGGCTTTCTATTCGTCAGATATAGATCGGACGGTCTATATTACAAGATGGCAGGCATACCATCATCACCAACTTGGTTTTCTATAAGAGTAGATATATATAGATATAGATAGATAGAGACTAGGGAGTACTATAGTAAGGACACCATCTACTGCTTCGTGTGCTACTCCTGCGCTCCATTCGGCGGCCGCAACGTCCCCTACAGCCACTCCCTCCCACGCTCCATTCGGCGGGTGCTGTTGAAATCTGGGGAGCGCACTCTCGCGACTGCTGGCAGCCACGACTTCACTGACGACGACTTCTTCCCCGACCTCGGCAACCTCTTCCTTAACGACATGGGCGACAACCTCAACGCCAACGGTGCTGCTCCCGTTGCACCATATGTGTTTCTGTCCTTCCTGTTCGAACTCGTGGTAGAATTCATGTTTCTACTCTGTATCCTACTACTATGCTAGTCCACATGATTAGTTTCATCTCTGTTATAGCCGTCATGATTTATTTTGTACTTATTCGGATTAAATCTCGTAGTAACTTGCTCATATATTCAACTGGCGCAACGTCCCCTACAGCCACTCCCGTTTCATGGACGGCCTGGTCGATGCCTCCAAGGAGCCCTTCGTCCACTGCTATGAGTGCCCGATGCCGTTTTGTGGCTCGCCGGCGGACATGGTGCATCACCTCACGGATGCGTGCAGCAGTCACTGCTGGCCCTTGGCGGAGAACATCAAGTATGACACGTGCTACCGGTTCACCATGCCTAAGTTGCTGGAGGATCACCGCCGCCTGCTAGTTTCAGAGGAGGACATCAGCGTCTTCCTCTTGATCGTGGGCACCGGCGAGGCCCGCGCAGGCCGCCGCCTCATCTTTGTAATGTGCGTCAGGGGCGTCGCCGCTGACGCTGACACTGACACGAGGCAGATGTACGGGTGCGTGGTCAATGTTACTACCCCTCTGGGTCATGTGGGCGGCGACACCGGCCTCATCGGACAGACTTGGACTCTAGGGAGCTGGGACTATCCCGCCAATGTGGACTTGGAAAACCCACGGCATCCGTTCCATCCTTTACCCGCCGACTCGGTGCACGGGGACTCCAAGGAGGTTCACCTGGACATACGCATTATCAAGTGCACTTAGAAAACATGTAGTGTGTGTGTGGGCGCTTATGGCCCGTGTCTTTGCCACTTTTGATTCTGTAAGCTTGTCGTTAAACTTGAGTGGCTTTCGCCGCAGTCCTTCCTTTGAACTGCTCCTCTTAGTGAACTGATGTAAGACACTTTGGGTTTCATTTGATAATGGAACCAGGGAGGAGCCTCCCTGTTCTTCTAAAAAAATACGCATTATCAAGTTAAATGTTGATCATTAGTCTTCGCTCAATGTAATCCGCTGTCTAAGCATGTGGAGACTTCCATGCATGATCTTGATCTATTGGAGTATCGCGCATAAATAAAAGTGTATCCATTTATGGTTTAGTCTAGAATCTTCCATGTATGATTTTTTACTACAGTACTGGTGAAAGACTTACGATGAACCATTTCTTACATCTCCTCTGCCCCCTTGCAAGTCATCCTGATTTCATCCCTCTGTCTAGGTGTATAAGGGCATGGTTAATATTACTTAATAGTATAGCCAACTGTTGACTATAAGAAAGTGCCATGTCATCTGTAGCCAACATGTATAACAATCGATACTCAAAAACTAATTCTTAAAGATCATTTCTTGCAAAGCACAATAAGTGTTATTTCTTCACAAGTTTTGGATGCAGGTTGAATAGTTGAACGCTTTTGTTTGCAAAAGATACCTTTTTTATCTATTTCACCCGGATGTTTGTGAGCTCTAGAGATGAGATAATATCCAAAGAAACCTATCGATACCCGTTACACATGAGATGACCCCCACATCCTTTGTCAAAATAAACAACTCCCCGATCAATGCATTTCACTCTTCGGTGCAACGCACGGGCACCTTACTACTATAGATTAGTACGACCAAAATTGAAATAACATTATATATAGTACGATAAATACTGATGCATGTCACCTAAAATTATATCATTCAAAACTATGTTCAAATACGAATCCAACGATATAGTTTTTATTGACATGCACTAACATTTTGTCAGTTAAATCTTCAGTCAAATTCAATGGGGGACTAATAAACCATGACCGATGTAGTACAAGTGTAGAGGGCGGCGCTGCACGGGAGTCTCACCTCTCACCCCGCTCATGGCACGGCAGTAAAGCCGTCATATCACAAAACCCAACCACTCCCAGTAATAAATGGTCTGGTAAAATAAACGGACAAGCAACCATAACATCCCTCCGTCTCTTTTGCATTTCATCTCTCTGCATTTACTTTCTCCGGTTCATCTCTCACACTCGATCCCTAGCTACTACTCCTAGGGCCAGTTCTTTTGGCAGCTTCCCCAGCTTTTCCCACAAGACTAGTCACAGTGGAGAGTAACAATAAGGCGCCTCATTCATTTATTTGGGCTTCTAAACTACTACTCGGTCCTGGTTTATTCCTCACCATTGTAATTTGTGCTAAATTTTGACCAAAGATTTAACTAATAAAATGTTACTCAAAACACTTAGGCGCGGTGCATCTAGGTGTGTAAGTACGAAAACCAAATAATCCCAAAACACTTAGGCGCGGTGCATTAACTTCTACCTCGTTTCTTGTTTCTTGACATATCAACCAATAAGAGATAAAGAGTGTGCATGCTTTTAATGACTTGAGATATCAAACACGACATGCAGTGGTTAGTTCATTGCATGCAATACTATTAATTAGCAAATAAACATTAACATTTCTCGTTTTCTCCTCCTCCTTGGTCACGGTGCATAGCCTAAGATGACTTACTCACCTAGACGGATGGAGTAGTGCATGTGACATGCACTAAAATTTCATTAGTTAAATTTATGATCAAAATTTGACATAGATTACAATGGGGACCAATAAACCAGGACGGAGGTAGTAGTTATGGGATTACTTATCTAGAAGCCTAAAAGAACTGGCCCCTGGTACTCCTACTAGTAGTAGTACTCAAGTTGGAATTCCAATTGCACGGCACAACTTGTTAGGAAAAAAAATCGATACAGGGTGTAGGAAGCGGTTTGGGAATTTGCATTCCTTTCCAACCAGTGAGATACTCCGTACAAAGCACGACAGAGAAATAACCACAGAGAAAGAAGCTAAAAGTAAACAATCAAACGAGCATTTTTGCATTTGTTTTGCATTGAATCGTTTCACAAGCTTGACTAGTGTTGTTTTTCTACTTTTACAAAAACCGCTTCGTAATGTTAAAACATGCATTTGCACGTACATAAGTAATATTAGTACTCCCTCCGTCTAGGTGTACAAGTCTTCCCTCTTTCTTGGTCACCGTGCACAACCAAAGATGACTTATTGACCTGGCCGGAGGGAGTAGCACAGTCTGCAAGCATATATCGAGAGAGACGTGTAGTCCGATAGTATATAGTAAAGTTTGTGCTATATGCACGTACTTGCAAAATGCGTAATAATACACAATGTTTCCAAACTTTCCCTTTTACATACTTAATTAAGGACACTAAAAATTCTTGAATGTTTCAGATTTATCATTTGCGTCCCAAAACTAATGAGATTGCCTTACGAAACAAAAATTATACTCCTCCTAAAAGCCACGACGCTCGCAGGAGCGCTTGCGGCGCGCCACGAGTGCCCTGGTGCGCGGCTGTTTCCCAGCATGCCGACACAACGCCTCTTCCTCAGCCTCGCAACTCGCGAGGTGCTGATTGGCGGCTTGTCGGCGGGCGAGCGCGATCTCACCGGTGTGGTGGTCCGGCGCCAACAGGTACTCCTCTTGGCTGGAAGCGTGCACCCGGTCCACGTACCACCAAGCGTAGATGAGGCGCTTGGGCCCGACTGCACTCAGGGCGTCGGCACGGGCGTCCTCCGCCACCCTCACGGCCCTCGCACGAGCCTTCTGCCAAAGAACCAATTGCTTGACTCTCTCGGACGCGACATAGATCTCCCAGAAAGCTTGTTGCGCGGTGCGCTTCTCTTCCTCGGCCTTCTTCTCCGCCTCTATTTTGGCGCGCTCTAATGGAGGCAAAGCCTCCCACAAGGCGACATCCATTTCTTTCCGAAGCTCCTCAAGGATGGGGGGATCGGCGGGCGGCGTGGCGTTCTCCTCGTAGCAGGGAGCCGACGCGTCCTCCGACGCGCGTGCTGGCGAGATTGGGAACACCGACGCGCCCTCCTCGACTAGTGGCGGCGAGGAACGGAACGGCGACGCGTCGCGTCGCCACGAGGAGCGGAACGCCGGCACGTCCTCCTCGACTAGTGGCGGCGAGGAACGGAACGGCGACGCATCACATAGCGGCAAGGAGCGGAACCCCGACGCGTCCTCCTCGACTAGTGACGGCGAGGAACGGAACGGCGATGCGTGACCGTCCGCGCGGTGCAGCGAGGGGCTCCTAGGGCTTGGGACGGGTGATGCCATGGTGGTCGACGTGAGAGGGAGGGGGAGGAGATAGCGATGAACGTGAACGTGAGAGGGAGGAGATAGAGATGTCATGGGAGGCGAAGTATTTATAGCGAGCAATGGCACACCTACGTAAGATATGGACTGAGCTGCACTGACTTAACTACAGGTCCAGTTGCGTCACTGACATGTGGGACAGTACACTGCTGGGCCCGTATGTCAGTGACCCAATGCACCTAATGTTAAGTAAAAGCTACATGGGCATATTTGTTGGAGTAAATTACGGGGGAGTGAAGGGGTGGAAATATTGTTGGTCACAACGGATTGGACGAGCGTGGGGGGAGGAGAGTCATGCATGCAATTTTTTTTCACACGGGGTGGAGTGGTGGGACTGCCGGAGGGAGAAGGAGAGTTTGGCAGGCATATTGTTTCCACACATGGAGAGCAAAAGATTTGGAGACGAACGGGCTTCCTGCAGGTATGGGGAACGATGCATAACAAGTCATCTTGCATGCCGGTCTAGGTATAGTCTCAAGTCATTAAAAACATACACGCCCCACACATGTTCATATTTCAAGGTGCACTAAATTATTGCATGCGATGATTAAGGGTGGCCATCATGGTGGTATTTTAGCTGGTATCATGCACACGGGAATAGCAAACATGCTGATGTGGCAAAGAATTAAAGAAGACAGGGGGTTAGAGTAACTAGTGTTCATGCATGCATTGGTAAACACATTTTTTTTGTGAAGAATGACAACATTAGTTGAGTACTTTTGCAGACTTCAAAAACTATTCCACCGCCTCTACTATCTTGCTAAAAGTAGGTGAAATTTTTGAGTCGAGCCCTTTAAACTAGAAGGGAGGTAGTGGTACTCTAATAGCTAGGTGTGTAAATCATCTTACGAAAACCAAATAATCCCAAAACATGTAGGCGCGGTGCATTAACTTCTACCTCGTTTCTTGTTTGTTGACATATCAACCAATAAGAGATGAGGGTGTTCATGCTTTTAATGACCTGAGACTATCAAACATGACATGCAGTGGTTAGTTCATTGCATGCAATACTATTTAATTAGCAAATAAACATTAATGTCTCTCGTTTTCCCCTCCTCCTTGGTCACGGTGCACAGCCAAAGATGACTTACTCACCTAGACGGTGTGAATATCAACATTCACAATGTCAAATCGATATTTTTACACTCATTATAAAACGTAGGTCTTATACTCATTATAATCAGTATTGTAGATATTGATATTTTTAGTATAAATTTGGTCGTGGGATTTCATTGATGCCTGTCAAAGCATGGAGGAAGCGGAGCTTAGGGCTTGCATTGTCGGTCTCTACATAGGTATTTCTCTTCATAATCCTGTAATTTTAGAGACTGGTTGCGCTTTTGTGGTAGCGTCTCTTGCATCGGGGGACTATGACAGGTCTGCTATGCGTGACCTAAAGATGAAAGTGTTGAGCATCTCGAAGTTGATCAACAATCTTCAATTGTCAAAGATTAGCCATTCGGCCAATAAGGTGGCACACTTAATAGCTAAGTATAGCTTTGACAATAGATAGATGGTATTCTTGTAAATAACTTACCACCCTGTGTGGTGAATATTGTATCGAATGAGTTTACTGGTGTGGCTGGTTAATTAATATAAGGTGGTGTTAACAAAAAAGTATATATTTGGTCAAACACTTTGCAAACGGTTGACGGGAGTGAAAAGGACCAGAGGGAGTATCATGCATGCGGAGTAGGCAAAAAAATTGCTCATTTATAGCCGGCCGAACTCTCAAAGGGCGCGACCGCGCGAGGGAGGCGAAGGTCGTGGGAGGCGCGATGGTTGATGGAATTAAGTGAAGTTACATCCACGCGCCGGCATGGCGTGCGAACAGGCAGAAGCTATACCGTCAGGCCTACAATATGGGTCTAGTAGACATGACATCTAGTGGGTCCCGCATAGTTCTCGAGAACTCTTTGGGGGCTTGCAGCCGTTTATCCACCGGGCAAGCCAGCAACCCCACGCCGTTCGCATGCCCTACTCGTCCCCGTCTTCTACTGTCGGATTTCAGGTTACGGTAGACCCTCAAGATTTGAACTCTGGGGTGCACGCGGAGATCACACCCCCTGCCTACCCATGTCTCGTTGCCTCACAAGGATCTAAACTACGCGAACAACAACACAGAAGACACGAGATTTATACTAGTTCAGGCCACCATTGTGGTGTAATACCCTACTCCAGTGTGTGGTGTGGTGGGTTGCCTCTGGGGCTGATCATGAACTATACAAGGGAAGAATAGCCCCGCAAGGGTCTGTTCTTGGCTAGTGTGATGAACTGCTAGGGTAGTTCAGTCGCCTCTCTCTCTCTCTCGGGTGTTGATCTCTCTCTCTTTTCCAGCCCCCTCTTTGTCTCTCCTCTCGATCCGATCTCTCTCTTCCCCGGGGGTGGCTAGCTCTATTTATAGAGGGAGGACCTGGGCCTCTTCCCAAATATTGAGCGGGAAGGGCGCCAACAATTAGCCATTTTGAAGGGGAACATCTAGTACACTTATCCTGACTAAAGTTGGTCCTCGCCTGCCAAAGGCCCTGACAATGACGCCGGCTTGGGCTCGACGATGACCTCCATCCTGTCGTCCTGCTGGTCTTGGTCTTATTGCACCGAAATGGTTGCCTTTGCTTGATACTCTCGCCTGCGCTTGCCCCCTTTGCACCAAAGAGTAAACAAGGACTCTGCGCAGGCCGGCGCCTACCTGGCGCCCGCCTGGCCTTGGTCGTCATGGCTTGTGTCATGAGCACCGTGCGAGGTACTCCGCCTTGATCTCTCCGCCTCCTCGCGAGCCAGCCTGACGAGGCCGTTCCCGAGGAAGCCTCCTGTCGTCCGCCCCGCGAGGCTTGGCCCCTCGCGAGGGTCTTGAGCATGTGTTGATGAAGGTGGGCCGTACTGGGCCACTCCTGGAGCCACGCCGCAGGCCGAAGGTAGGCAAGTCTGGGTACCCCCGTTCCCAGAACGCCGACAGTAGCCCCCGGGCCCAAGGCGCGCCTGGACTTGGCTTAGTAGAGAAGTGAAGTGGCAAGTGCGAAGTGCCGCGGGCCCCAATAGCCTGTGGCCTTGGGCGCCGTGTGGCGGTTGACTGGACGTGGGTGTCCTGGCTCCCCCATGATGCCTCGGCAACTCCACGAATTCACAAGTCCCTACATGCAAAACGGGTCATGATTACGTGCGATCGTGGAGGCCGACGGTTGGCCTCCCTCGGCTATATGTACGGAATGGCGCGAGCCCTTCCAGTCCATCTCCTCCTGGTTATTCTCCGTCTTCTTCTTTGTCCTCGCCCCTTCCCACGCCAATGGCACCGATCCGTCGGTTTTCTACCGAAGAGAAGGGGAAGTCCCCCCGAGAGGGTCCCGTCCCGCTTCCTCCGAAGAAAAGGCTCGTCTCTTGTCGCGGGGAAGGGGGTGCTTGGCAGGAGGTGTCGAGGCTGTGGTTCGAGCGGCCGCCGCCGGGATTCCCATTGCCCCTGTACGCCCGGATCGAGGGTCCTGAAGGCGCAGGCGCCGAGCGGCATCGCCAGACACGCCGTCGCCGCCGGCGGATCACGGCGGTGCGCGTCGTTCCTCCTGGAGTTCACGCCGAGGGCTCTTCTCGCGAGCTTGTGCTTCATGCCGCCATGCCTCCTCGGTCTTGGATTCGCCTCCCTCCTTCCTTCGCCTTTGAGATCTCGCCGAGGGGGCCTATCGAGCTTTGGCTGCAGTATGCTGACTGCAGTACCCCTGCGACCAAAGCGGAGGTTGAGGTCGTCGCTCTAGGCATGGTCTACCTGACCCGTGGCTGGGGCGAGATCGCCCGGGTCGGCAGGACGGGTGGCGCCCTCGTAATCCACCTCGAGTACGACGGCGCCTCCCTGATGTTCTTCAAGGTCTTCGACGCGGAGGGACGCCGGCTGGAGTGCTGCCCTGAGAGAGGCTGTCGGGGCCCTGCCGTGGCAAGGACTAGGCTCTCCGATCGCTTCCCCAGTAGCTCCTCAGGCAGCGGAGGTGTCGAGGATCCAGCGACTTCGCCGAGCTCTTCGCGACTCTGGAGACGAGCGATAACAGCTACGAGCCCCCGAGCTCGCGTCGCTCTCGGAGCAGGGCGGGCTCGTCAGGCCGCCGTCGCCACTGATCTGTATGGGGTTGGCGCCGGTGGCTGACGGCCCACTGTTGATGATGGCGTCTCTTGCGGAGGCGCGCGTAGTTTGCACTCTTTAGGATTTGCTCCTTTTGTTCCCTGCGAGGAATCGAAGAACACCCTCGGTGGGGTTTTTTAAGGTGCCTATAGTTCCATTTGTTAATATGATCCTTATCGTGAAGCGGTGAGGGATGCTCATTCCGTCTTAGCTTAGTTCCTCCTTTCGAACCTCGCGAGGACTTGATGCTCTGCGCTGACAGGTCCCGGTCCCAAGGCGGCTTCAGCCATCGCTGGTATGCCAGGTCGCGATGCCGAGGTCAAGGCCAGGAGGTGAGCGGCCCGGGTCTAGTAAGAGCCCCTGAGTCGCGATGCTCAGGAGGTCCCCTTTAGCGCTCAAGCAGCCATCGTTTGGTGAGAAAGGAGCGAGATGTTGCCAACACAGAACCGCATTAGGTGTGAGGTTGGTGTTGAGATAGCTAGCATTTTCAGAGGGTGACTTAACTCGGGGGTCAGAAGCCACTCCTTGGCGCGGCACCAGGCCCGAGTGCTGGCAGCTGAGGGGTTGTTGGGCGAGGTCCCCGCGTGCCTCTTCCCTCTCGCCTCTGCTCCCCTTCGTGTTCTATGTCCTCGGGTCCCGGCCCTCGAGCGGGCTCAGCCGTCGCTGGTATGCCAGGTCGCGATGCCGTGGACAAGGCCAGAGGGTGAGGGCTGGAGAGACAGTAGGAGCCCATGAGTCGCGATGCTCAGGTACCCCCCCTTTAACGTGCAAGCGGCTGACATGGAGGAAGAGGGGTGCCGTGGATAGGCATCAAATAACGATCATGATGGGTCAAATGCACGACCCGAATAAATGCAAGAGGGATACATGCCACTGGGTCTGGCCCAAACGGCTTGGGGATAATGCAGCCCGAGGGGCGCCCCCAATAAAGTAAGCTAGAAAATGAATCAAAGGGATATATGCCGCAGGGACGGACCCACGCGGCCTGGGAATGATGCAGCCCCGGGGGGCGCTCCCAGCTGAAAATGAAACTTGATGGATATCACCTGATGATGTTGAAGATGAAGGGATGCTGAAGTAGCGGACGGCATGCACTGCGGGAGACGATCTTCACGAGCCCCCAGGCCCAGGGGCCTCGGGAGGCTCCGGAGGCGCTGGCGGCTCCTCGCGGACCATCTCCATCTCCGCCAGGACTGTGGAATGCCTGACCGCTTGAGCCTCCAGGATGCTCCTCATGAGGTGCTGACGCAGAGTAGCTGCGTTCGGCAGGCCGTAAGGCATGCGAACATAGCCATGGGGTGGACCTTTGCAGCATCCCACGCGTGAGGGCCAGAGGCGCCCCTGAGAGGCGGCTCGGTTGACTCCTGGTATGTCGATGCAGACGTGCATCCCGCCATCCTCGCCTGGATGGGGAGCTACCGGGTAAGCGGCGGCTGCCACTCATGACTCTTGACTCCTGCAGCTCCTGAATGATCTTGTTGAAGAACTCCTGAGGTTTTGGCCCTCCTTGTCTTGCTCCTTCCTGAGGGAAACGTGCTTTGAAGCACGCCTCCAAGTGGTGCCCGAGCGCCTCCCTCGTGATCCTAGCAAAGTCGATGGCCCTCCAGGAGAAAGTCCCCGAGCCTTGCTCGAGGAGGGCGCCGGGCGCGCCTTCCTACGCGACAAAAGGAGGTGCCCCCTGAACAGGCGCGGACCCTGAGGGGCCTGCCTCCCGAGTGGTCGGGCCAGGCAATGTCTTCTTCTTAGGGGCAGCCTCGGGAAGCCTCCCACTCCTGTGATCTGGGTTTTCAATTGATGCGGCTTGGAAAGCACGTTCTAGAGAACACACAGCGTCTCTCTCTTCACAAGGCACCGTGATGCCCCATCGCTTCATGGCATCTTGAGGACATTGTAGCCATGATGGGTCACGGCCATGAAATTGGCCAGGGCTGGGTACCCGAGGATGGCATTGTACGGCAGGCGGATGTGAGCGACGTCGAAGTCAATGAGCTCGGTGCGGTAGTTGTCACGCTTCCCGAAGGTAACAGGAAGGCAGACCTGCCCTATCGGAACCGTGGAACCATCAGTGACTCCTGAGAAAGGCTTGGTCCGCTGCAGCTGATTGTAGAGCACTTGGAGATTGTTGAACGTCTCGACGAATAGGACATTGAGCCCTGCTTCGCCATTGATGAGGGTCCTGGTGACTTGCACATTGCTGATGATTGGGGAACAAAGCATCGGGAGGACTCCGGCTGTGGCCGCGCAGTTGAGATGATCCGCTGAGCTGAATGTGATAGTGCAGGCTGACCACCTGAGAGGGCGCGTGGCCTCAAGCTTGGGGAGGACTGCATTCACTTCGCGAGCAAACTGCTTGAAGATGCGTTGAGAGGTCGGGGCTTGAGCGCAGCACAAAATGCAAGCGATTGCGCGCGGCTCCTGGAAGCCTCCAGCCCCCTCGTCCTGATGATGGTCCTCATTTCTCCTCGGCTGTGGTGGCAGAGGAGGGAGGCATGCGTTGCCTTGTGGGCGATCCTCGCGAGGCTGATCCCTCCAACACCCCTCACGAGGCTGGTCCTGCCAGCGGTCCTTGCGAGGTCTATCGCGCCACCCTTAGCAAGGGCCACAGTCTTCCCATCGTCCTCCACCTCTTCCTCCTCCCCGGTCGCTGCGCTCGGGGCGTCGGCCGGCACGCACGTCTCGCACAGCCCTGAGCTCTTGGCATTTGTTGGTGTTGTGGGTGTGGAGGTTATGGTACACGCAGTACTGGCTGCCCTTGGATGACTCAGGCTGGTCCCTGCCTCGCTTGGTGTCCGGCTCTGCTGCAAGCACGGCGGCCCCCTTGCGCTTCACATCCTTGGCCTTGGGCTTCTTCTCTTCTGGATCGGCAACTGGCATCTCAAGGAGGGAAAGGCGCCCTTCCTCAGCCCTAGCGCACTTGGTCGCCAGATTGAACAGCTCTAGGAAGGTGCACAAGTCCTCATGAATCACAAGCTCCTCCTTCATCTTGACGTCACGCACACCATCAGAGAAGGCCGAGATGATGGCCTCCTCAGACACCTTGGGGATCTTAAGGCGAGCGCTGTTGAAGCGCTAGATGAACTTCTGCAGGGTCTCTCCCAGCTGCTACTTGATGCGGTGCAAGTCGCTCATGGCCGGGGGCCGGTCGCGGGTGCCTTGGAAGTTGGCAATGAATCGGGTGCGCATCTCATCCCAGGAGGATATCGTGCTAGGAGCCAGGTTCAGGAGCTAGGTGCGGGCGCCGTCCTTGAGTGCCATGGGGAACCAGTTTGCCATGACCTTCTCGTCCCCGTTGGCGGCTTCGATGCCCAGCTCATAGAGCTGGAGGAACTCCGCAGGGTCAGCCGTGCCATCATAGCGTGGGGGCAGGTCTGGCTTGAACTTGCCCAGCCAGGCCACGCTGCGCAGCTCGGCGGTGAAGGCACGACAGCCTGCGATGGCCGCAGGAGGCCTTGGGTGATGGAGAGCTTGATCTTGGAAGTCCTTGTGCGCTGCCTCCAGGCGCAGCGCGGTGTCTTGATGCACTAGAGTGGGAGCGCGTTCGTGTCGGGCCGGTGCGGGGAGCACACGGGCAGCTTCTTGGGGGGCGAGGGATCTCTTGGCAGCTCTTCTCTTGCTGTGCTGGCACCGAATGGTGTGGGTTCCGCCCAGGGGCCACGCGCCTTGGGGCCAAGGCGCCTTCTTGAGGGGGAGGCAGCTGAGGCACTCCTGGAGCTTCGTCGCCTGTGCAGGGCTGGGCGCGGTGCAGTGAGAGGGACGGCGCAGGGGAGCCCCCAGCGGCGCTGACGAGCTCGGTGATGCGGGCGAGCCACTCGTCGTAGAGGTCGTCGACGGGACGGTAGTGCAGGAGCTCTCGCGCCACGAGTAGCGCGGCGTGCGCGTCCGCAGGGGCGCGACGGGCGTGGGACGAGGAACCGGCTGGGGTTAGCGACGGGGTGGCTGTGCGGCCTTCTCGCCGCACCGAAGGATGCAGGGACGACGCCTGCTGCTCGTTCCCTGCCGGGCTGGTGGCGGCGTTGACGTCAGGCGATGGGGAACAGCGGGGGCGCCCGCCGACGGGGGCCGTCTGGGTGACGCGAGTGGCGAGAGCGGCCCGGCGCTCGGCGCGGGCTCGACGAGCATCTGACATGGATGCGACGGGCGGCGAAACAAGAGGCGACGGAAGGCGGATTCCGGTGCACCCCTACCTGGCGCGCCAAATGTCGGATTTCGGGTTCCGGCAGACCCTCAAGATTCGAATTCTGGGGTGCACGCGGAGATCACATCCCCTGCCTACCCATGTCTCGTCGCCTCGCAAGGATCTAAACTACGCGAACAACAACACAGAAGACACGAGATTTATACTGGTTTAGGCCACCATTGTGGTGTAATACCCTACTCCAGTGTGTGGTGTGGTGGATTGCCTCTGGGCTGATGATGAACAATACAAGGAAAGAACAGCCTCGCGAGGGTCTGTTCTTGGCTGGTGCGATGAACTGCTAGGGTAGTTCAGTCGCCTCTCACTCTCTCTCTCTCTCGGGTGTTGATCTCTCTCTCTCTTTTCCAGCCCCCTCTTTGTCTCTCCTCTCGATCCGATCTCTCTCTTCCCCGGGGGTGGCTAGCTCTACTTATAGAGGGAGGCCCTGGGCCTCTTTCCAAAATTGAGCGGGAAGGGCGCCAACTATTGGCCATTTTGAAGGGGAACATCTAGTACACTTATCCTGACTAAAGTTGGTCCCCGCCTGCCAAAGGCCCTGATGATGACGCCGGCTTGGGCTCCACGATGACCTCCATCCTGCCGTCCTACTGGTCTTGGTCTTGTTGCACCGAAATGGCCGCCTTTGCTTGATACTCTCGCCTGCGCTTGCCCCCTTTGCACCAAAGAGGAAACAAGGACTCTGCGCAGGCCGGCGCCCGCCTGGCGCCCTCCTGGCCTTGGTCGTCATGGCGTGCGTCATGAGTACCTCACGAGGTACTCCGCCTTGATCTCTTCGCCTCCTCGCGAGCCAGCCTGATGAGGCCGTGCCCGAGGAAGCCTCTAGTCGTCCGCCCCGCGAGGCTCCGCCCCTCGCGAGGGTCTTGAGCATGTGTTGATGAAGATGGGCCGTACTGGGCCACTCCCGGAGCCACGCCGTAGGCCGCAGGCAGGCAAGTCTGGGTACCCCCGTTCCCAGAACACCGACATCTACCTCACAACAGTTCGCTCCCAGTCGTCCCGTCCTTTCACATTAGTTCGCTCCCAGTTTTTGCGGGGTACAACAGTTCAACTTCTCCTAACCCTCCTCCAAAATCCATGGCCTCGCAAATCTCCATGGTCGCCGCTGAGTACCAGGTTAGAGCCATCACTGGTGATCAGTTCATCGTCATCTACACACGTGGATCTGCGATGGTGAAAGCATGGCTTGCTTGCTTCGTACGCATGTTCAACAGTTTAACGGATGAGTGGGTCGCTGGGCTAGATGTTGAGTACACGACAGTCCTGGGACGAGAGAAGGATCTAAAGGACGAAGAGAGGAAGAAGCCCGCCATGATCCAGGTTTGCGTACATAATGTTTGCTTGGTCTACCACATATGCCATGCCGACGTGAGTGCCAGGATTTTAAGAACTTCCTCAAGGACAAAAGAGTGAAATTCATTACTGTAGGCTTTAAGAACGACAGGGATGTCCTGCGTCGGATAGGTCTCGTTGTAGGCCAGCCCTTCGATCTCCAGAAGGCAAGCCTGGTGTCCTCCTCTCAACCTTCAATGCTGACCCTGGCAGCAGCCATGATTGATCCTTCGTACACTAAACTGAAGAAACCTCATCACGAGTTTCATCATGCATGGGAGTCGAAGACATTAGATGAAGATCACATCCTGTACGCAGCAATGGATGCCTACCTTTGTTTAAATATCTACATGGGTTGGATGAAGAAGCAGAGCCCAGTGTCCGGTTCAAGCAAAGAAGCGTCGGCGAAGAGGAAGAGGAAGAGGGACGAGGACGAAGTCGAGGACATGGACTCGGACTCCGAGTAGGTGACAGTGTCGTCGCTCATGCTGGTTCTACTGCAGTGTCAAGCGGACTAGTTGCTTAGTTTATTTTCAAGGGTGTGTTGTGCTGAGGCCCCAGCAGAACTATGTTTATGTTCTTTCTTGTTATTTGAACTCTTTAGTACGTAGAGTAGTACTAGTACTATGTCTTACTACTGTTCTTCTTGCAGTTGGTACTACTGCTTGTACCTTCGTGTTCCTACTGTACTTAATACGTTCATACTAGTAGTATAATTTGGGTCAGTCGATTTGTGAAAGAAGTTCGACGGAGCAAAGGAAGAAGACGGCAGAAGAGGTGGAAGAAGCCCTTCTAGCCATCCATGTTGCATCAAACGGCTCACATGAGTCGACTGACCCAAATTGCTCCTTCAGATTGCAGGATCCACGTGGCATTCAAGGTCTCGAAGGGAGATTCCGCGTCCGCACCCGATTTGCGGGCTCGACTCACGCGCGACCGGTTTCCGCCGCGACAGCCACCATGCACGCCTCCTCCGCGCAGGCGGAGACGACAATGACACGCTAGTTCCTCCTCGCCGGCGTGCTGGAGCACGTGCTCGTCCTCCTCTTCATATGCTGTGTGCATAGACGTGGCTCCACCAGCTGCTCGCGTGCTTGGCAGCGCGGTGGCATGGCGAGGAGGGACTGCAGACGACATGAGCGGGCGAGCCTTCGGCTTCATGGCACAGGGATGGCGGCGACACGGCGGTGATGGGCGAGAAATTGTTGGCCGGAGCAGGCGGGCGCCAGCAAGCGCAACGGCAGCCGCCGACATATTGATGAGTGTGCGTATGGGAGCTTACTTCAGTTTTATATGAGGTTGGTCAAACTTAAAAGAAAACCGTACTAGTACACGTAAACATTACACTTAGGCAGCGCTTTTATTAAAAAAAATTGAAGTTAGTACCACAACCACGATACGGAATCATGTGCAAGCGCGTGAACCGTGGCCGCGCGGTCGTTCGAACGGCGCGTCACCGTGTCGCGCTCGAAGGACATCCACTGAACCTTTTTGTGTGAGTGAAAACAATCCTCAAATATTACTCAACTTTTTTTTCCTGGGATATTTCCATATATTTGAATTTAGCTCCAGTTTGTGTTTATTTGGATTTGGACGTTTTAGGTGCGCCCTAGTTTTTTAATACTTATTTTGTGTGTGTGACTGAGAGAGAACGTGTGTATGTGTCCATATGTGTGTTGTGGCGGAAGGGCAATGTGGAGACAGTGTGCGTGTGATACAGACATAGAGAGGTGTGAATGTGCAAATGATCATGCATGAGTGAGACATAGACAGATGCCGATACATTGTGTATACATGAGAGAACGGTCTTCTAGTTTACTTGTATGTGTGTGTGTGTGTGTGTGTGAGAGAGAGAGAGAGAGATAGAGAGACAGAGAGACAGAGAGACAGAGGAGCATCCGTAACACAACAACCATCTCTCTCGATTCGTCCGTCCCTCGCACGATCGCATGCAACATATGCATCAACGCACACATTTTGACACCATCACTCGGCCCCTGCCCACCTCAAGGCCCGCACAATCTCTTCGTGAATACCCATTTCTCTCATTAGGTTTGTGTTTGCTCAATATCTGACACACACACACACACACACAGCACAACACACACACACACACTCCCCCGAGCACACAATTCATCCCCATCCTAGGTTATACTGCGACCACTCTCGCTTGTGCTTCTTTGCACCCCCAACATGCACAACACCTCAATCTTCAAAGAGGGCATCGAGCAGATCGAAGATGGCGACCACACCGCGCTAGAGAATGTGGGGTCATTTGGAAGCAGGGTGATGTGACGATGGCTAACTGACTCCTTCCCCCACCTTCTCTCTCTCTTGCACAAAATTACCAATCCCTCTCTCCCCCACACAAAATTGTCAATCCCTCAACCCATGAGATCCTTCCCCTCTCGTCCATGTTTTTCCAGCTCTCTCATCAAACATGTTGTCTCTTCTCCTTCCACGTATACAGAATCACGTATATTACATGTCTCCATCTTTCTCACAGACCTAACTTCTTCCTCTCTCTTTCTCTTTCTCTCTCTCTCTGTCTCGTTAGGTTTGTCTCCTACTCTCTCGTCCACATGCATACAATCTTTCCCGCCCTATCTGCTCCATCTTCAAAAGCTCTCTCTGCATGTTTCATTCACACAATGGGATATGTCAAAATGTTGCTTCTATAATGGCTGATGTAGAGTTTTGGTTGTTTTTGTTGCATCCTACAAAGTAATAACTATGAAATGCATTTAGATTCTCATTTGACTGGGATTATGTGAGTTTGAGCATGTTGTGAAGTACTATAGACCTTGTATACATCTTGGGATTCGACAATGATTGTAACTATTGAATTGTATAGACCATTACATTCGAAGTCAATAGCCTAATATATTTATTTCACAATTTCAACAAATGATTAGTTCACTACAAACTAAGAAAACAAATGTGTACTCCCTCCGTTTTTATTTAAGTCCGCGTATTAGGCTTATAACAAAAATATTAACATATACAATAACAAATAAATACCATTAGATTCATTATTGAATGTACTTCCACATCATACATATTTGTTATGGTAAATGTTTATATTTTTATATAAACTTGGTCAAACTTTAGGAAGTTTGACTTCGGTCAAACCTAATATGCAGAGTTTACTACTACTACTCGCTAGTTGCTTAGCCGAATCACTCAACACGCCACACGGGGAGTCCAGTGTCACAAAATTTTGAGGTCGGCGGGAAAATCTCCCGCGACCCTGATTCGAGCAGTGGGAAGTTACCATCATAGCCTTCGGAACAGGCCTACGGACGACGCTTGGTAGGGGGCTGTTTTCGTAACTTCAGGTTCACCCTACCCAGCCAGCCCCACCCCGGCACCCAGAGTAGTACACCTGAATACTCCCCATTTTCTATCCCCACCGCAAAATAGACTTCTCCACGGCACCGCAGCCTTCGTGCTCCTCCCCTTTACATCGGCGCACTCGTCCACCGCAGCGCATCTGCCTCATCGACGACCTCGTACGCCGCACTGGAGCCGGTCCACCGTCGTCGTCGTAGACGGAGCCTCTTCCCCGGCATCGTCTTCCACGGTCTCGGATCTGCTTCCCGGAAGCCGACGCCAAGCGCAGAAGTACCACCGTCGTGGACAATGAACTGACTCCCGTTGCCGACCATGACTCACAGAGGCCGCCGCGACCATCGTTCTCCTCCTCGATTGGTAATGTGTGTATTGAATCACTTAGCAGTACATGTGCAGTTCCAATTTTGTTCATACCTACCCTTCAATTTTCCTGGGTGCTATTGTTCCCGTAAAAGTAATTGGTTATAGCCTCCATTGTCCAACAGAATATCAGCTTGTAATTGTGCGTCGCTCCTGTATCGCGCTGTGCTTGGGTAGGTTTTTCATCTGCAACCAGCAGTGTGGCAAATGATGGAAAGGTTTTTAGAACTAGCAAGATGCCCATGCGTTGCACGCATCAAGATGCATTTGTATGAGTAGTTTATCTTGTGGGAGAAAAGGATGAACGAGGGAAGGCCTTATTTGCAAATCTGGAGAGGGGCATGGGTATCGTTTTGCAAAATTCCCATTTGTTTCCTTCCTATCTGTCAGATATAAATCGGACGACCTATATTGCAAGAAAAAAAAGTATAGAGAAAAAAAAGTAGACAGTAAAGGAAGTAGAGATAAATATTCAATATTAAATATAAAATAAATATAACCATAGAGAAGAGAGTAGAGATAGCAGAGACGTCGGGAAAGGATCGTGCGCGCACGGGAAAAAGCGGCCGGGTGTGCGCTAGTTTTGGCGCACGGCGTCCGGCGCGCTTTATAAAATCCAACGCCCTCACACCGCTCTATACCTTGCCACCACTCTGTGCCTCGCCACCGCTCTCTCCTCGCTCTTTTTCGCCTCGCCACCGCTGCGCCACCATGCCGCCGCGTCACCGGGAAACTTGGGATACCGCAGCGTCCGCGCGCGCCCCTCCGACAGCTTCTCCGCCGAGATCCGGTTTCGCAGGATGCGCCTCGGCCTCGGCAATTTCGACACCGCCACCGAGGCCGCCCACGCGTACGACGCGGCGGCGTTGCGCCTCCGGTGGCCTCATAGAACATTGAACTTCCCCAACGTGCCGACGCGGGAGCGGGCGCAGGAGCTCGCGCCTCTGCCGCGGCTTAGCACCGACGAGGATCGTCGCGACAACCGGAGGCGGGAGCACCGTCTGGGCATCGCCGAGATGGACGAGGAAGCCATTGCGCTGTGGCGCCAACACTTCTCGCAAGACATCATCGACGAGCGCGGGTTCTACGCACAAAGGAGGGCGGAGAGGAATAAGAGGAGGGTGGAGCGAGCTGCCTATCACGAGGACAAGTGTAGGCGAAAAGCGGACGCTCAATTCAACATGAGGCTAGGAGCAGCGTCGCCCTGGGAATCCGACGACGATCAGTATCTTCACGCCTACAGTCAGACGTCGGAGGAGGACATCACCGAGGAGGAGTTGGACGACGAGGAGTAGTTGAATTATCTTTTTTTATCTATCTATGCTGAGAACTATCCTCTACTCTCTAGTATCTACTTCTCGATCTCAGCACTATAAACGCTTTTTTAAAGTGTCACGCGTTGCGATTCTGTTGGAGATGCTCTAACATGGCAGACGAGTGCTTTAATGTTGCCCACAAGATGCGCGAGTATTACTAGTAGTATTTTTCTTGCCATGTTGAGATTTTAAAACCACGAGTGTGAACATGCAGAGGAGCAATAAGACCAAACACGGGATATTCGGGACATCTTCAAGGAGCGTGGCAAGTTAAAGAGGAGCTGCACCGAACCTGTAAAACGAGCTTTGGTAAGTAACACCCTTTCAATTACTTTCGTTTAGCCTCGTGTTCTTCTATGTGTATATGTTGTAGTTTCTGTTTCTCTTAAGTGTGGTGTTCTTCGATGTGTAATAAGAAGAGTCTTAATCGTCCTAATGCTTTCGTTTTTAACTTGATGTAGGAAGTGGGTGTTCTCACCTTGTAGTCTGTTTTTATATTTCTTTTCCTTTTGAATTCACTTCTCCGAGTTCTGTTTATCTGGCTTCTACTAAATGGATCTAGGTTTCTCTGAGTATTGATCTAAAAAAGAAGTAACTTCATGTCAGGATGCAGTTCCTGCGAGGAGGGAAGTATGGTCAACCTCGAGATCATGTTTCCAAAATGAGGCTGGATTACACACAAGGTGCCAGTTCCCTAATGATGCTGGATTAGACACAAGGTGCAAATTCCCAGATGATGCTGGATTACACACAAGCCAGGTGGAGTCGTCAGCTGTTCGTGTCCTCGTGGCATTAGTAAAGGCTGAAAGAAAGCGTGCAGCAGCCCTTGAGAATGTAGCTGAGTTCCTGAAGAAGCGAAAAGAGCAATCAGATGCTCTCTTCACCCAAGCCAAAGAAGAGATGGAAGAAGCCAGAAATAAGCTAGCAGAGGCAGAGCAGGCTAGGCGTCTCCTGCTATCTAAAACTGTTGTCAATACAAAATTTCCTTCATAATAGCTAGGTTCAAATGTTTATCCAGTCAGCATGCCTGTTGTGATGTCTGTGCATCTACTGATGTGGCACAAAATGTTTTTTTGGGTCATGTAATAACAGCAATTACTTTCCAAACAATAACAGACGAAGCATTGGACATGGTATAGTTCACGCGCAAGCCCGACATTCCAAGTTCAACTTCCACATCAAACTCATGTTCACAGATATCTGCACATTCATACATAATGTCCACAACCATGATTCACTTCAAAGCCAAAAAAATGTGAGGAGAGTTATAAATAAAGAAAAACCTCTACTAGTTCCTGCTACCAGTGCGAGCACAACAAGTCAAGACCATGCGTAAATTAATTATATTTTAGTCATTTTTTGTGTTCTAAAATGCCTGCCGGCTCGCGGAAGGACGTGTTGCCGGCACACGCGCGGATTCAATGAAGGCAGGCGGGGCAGTCTTAAGCTGGTTGCACGCGGCGAGGAGGCGTGCTCAGCCGGGCCTGCAGCGAGTGCGGCCCTCTTGGCCGGCGCGCCGGTTCAATGCCTGCGCTATGAGAGGTCGCGTCCGTGTCAGAGCAATCACTCCCTCCAGTCCTTTTTTGTTTGGGTATAACAAAATCTCGTTTTCCATTCACATTTTACAAGTAAAATTCGTGGACAAACTTTGACCCAAAGTACGATGGGGACTAGTAAACCAGAATGGAGGTAGTAGTTTTTTTAATCAAAGAAGGGTTTCCCCTTCCGATTACTGAAAACCAGCATCTAAATCTAAACCATAGTATTTGCCCTAGAACTACCAGGTTCAACATCTCGCAACATAAACCCATACAACCATACGCCAAGGAGGTACGTAGTACTATGAATTCCATTTTCGCTCCATACCAATCGTTCTAAAAACTACTTACTACTTATAACGTGCCATTGAAAATCGGAACTCTTAACCCCGCTAAAAAACGATATTTTAAACGTGTCTACTCGATCTGTGGCAACTGGCGAGCCACCGCGCTCCAAGTCGTTCACCTGTGGTCCCGACCATCAACTCCTACAAAGGTGCTCCACCACGTACCCGGTACCCGCGAATGCAGCAATCGTGCACCTAGGGTTTTAGGGTTTATTTGTTAACGTCGCCTTTACGTAACACTCATGTGTGCGAGACAGCGAGAGGCCGACTGCGTGCGTGCGCCTCTTCTCTTCGTATATGTACTCCACCGTTTATCTTGTGTCCAAAAAATTATAATAACTACTAGCAATGTGCCAATGCGTTGCCACACGATCAAAGTAGATTAATACATATTCACCGATTTGATAGAAAAAAGTCTAGTTTTGAAATACGTATATCACTAAAAATATGTTATGTTTCACTCAAAATATATTCCTTTGGCGGTTTTGATGAGATAAGGGAGGAATGTTGTTGGTTTCAAGATTCGAGAAGTGGTATATGTCTAATTTCTACTCTTACTAGCAAGATGCCCGTGCGTTGCACAGAACATCAAGATCTTGTGGGAGAAAAGGATGAACGAGGGAAGGCCTTATCTGCAAATGTGGTGAAGAGTGTGGGTAAATTGCCATATTTTCCTTCCTATCCGTCAGATATAAATCGGACGACCTACATTACAGGATGGCAGGCCCACCATCATCACCAACTCTATTTTTTATCCCTACTCTTATAAAAAGCATTGTCGGTGATGATCGTGTGCCTGCCATCCTGCAATATAGGCCGTCCGATCTATATCTGACGGATAGGAAGGAAACTATGGCAATTTTGCAAAAAGATACCCACACCCCTCTCCACATTTGCAAATAAGGCCTTCCCTCGTTCATCCTTTTCCCCCACAAGATAAACTACTCATACAAATGCATCTTGATGTTCCGTGCAACGCATGGGCATCTTGCTAGTTGTTGCAAAAAGCCCATGTGTGTGTGAGAGAGAGGGAGAGTGGAGGAGGACGGAGTGCATGTGTGACAAAGACACAAGTAGTGTGTGTGCGATAGGTATCGGCTTAAAATGAGGCGATAGTGTGTGTGTGCACGATCGAGAGGGCGTGTCTCAAGAAGGGAAGAAAAAGCTACATAGATACAAGGAGCGGGAGAGAGACATGTATGCGATGGTGGAAGCATGAGTGTGCGGGTGTATAAACCTATCTAGAGGCTAGCTAGTCGATAAATGTTTGTGAGAGAAATACGAGTCGGGGTGCGAAAGCGAGAGTTTTGTGTGTGTGAGAGAGAGACGGTAGTCGGGAAGGGGAGTGGAAGCAGGAGTTGTGTGTGTGTCTGTGAGAGAGAGAGAGGAGACGGTAGTCGGGGTTGTCTGATCGGAATGTCAGTCTGGGATGGAGACGAAAAGGAGACCGCAACAAATGTTGTGTCTACAGGAGAGAGAGAGAGAGAGAGTAATTTTAGTGGTATGAGTCATATGTAGAGACATATAGGGTGTGTGAGAGAATCCCATAGAGAGAAAGACAAAGTGAAAGACGAGTGGAGACTGTGTGTGTGGCGGTGAAAAAGAAAGCTTAGGTACCGAGTGATACCAGAGAACAGTAGAGACGTGAGAGATAATGAAAACCGTGTAATGTATAATGATAGGGAGAGTGTGACACTTCTCAAGGGAGACGTCGAGAGACCATGTTTGCGAGGATAGGAGAAACATGAAGTGAGCGTGCGGGTGAGCTGGAGAAAAGAGAGTGATAGCTACCTGAAGGAGCATGCATGCGAGAGAGATGGGCGTGAAAGGAGTGAACAAAAAAGGGATTCAAATATTTGAATTCGAGATGATGATACATGTAATCCATACTCGAACCAAAATTGATCTATCAAACATGCATACTCATATGAATTCACGCACATCTATGTTATTTAATATGTAGATATTACTGATCCATACATTTTAGTAGAACATAATTTGGTTAAAAATTTTCGAATTCAACCTTAAGATTTCGAGATCGTTGTATTTGTAAATCATATTATACATATAAAGGAGCAGAATTCTTTGTTGTGCTTTTGAAAGTATATATAAAAAAATGATGTATATAGAATGTAATTCCAATTGAAAATGGATCCCGCCCGAAAAAAATAGTAGAATACAAACGGGATTCGAATTGAGTTGGCACGGTAAACGTGCACTGTGCAAAATTTGAACGAAGCGGGGAAAGTCGCAGTAACCGCCCGAAACCAAAATCTGCGAGATGGAAATCACTACTGCCTATCCCTGCCACGCAAAGCCTATCTGCTGGATTTCTATAGGTTTCGATAGGGGTAGGTTTGTAATTTCACCCAAACGTGACGTAACCGCCTCTCACCCGGATTCATACACGGTGGGCGCCAAAACACAGTGTGCCCTCGGCCGAAATCGACTCCCTCCCCGATTCATATTCATACACGGTGGGCGCCAAAAACAAACTCTCGTCGGCAAATATTCGGTGTATGCGAGATTACCGTCCTATCCCCAACCGACTAATGTTGCTGTGATGTAGTAGAAATTTGAAACGGGGGCTAAGTTTGTAAATTTCCTCGCATTTGAGACAAGCGCGCCCTGAATACATGGTTCCCCCCTTCCTCTCTACCTCCCTTTTCCCCATTCGTACTCCGTGGGCGCCAAAACACCCTCTCCACCCCACCCTCCTCCGTCCGCCGCCGTCCGCCACCCCATCCACCGCCGTCCTCCTCCACCATGCCGGAGCTGATACCCCGACGCCGCCGTCCATTACAAGAGATCGACCTCTCTCATCCACGCCTTCGGACCGGGATCCTTGCATCCCGTCCTCTCGCTTCATCCCCGCCGTCGTCCACCTTGCCGGCGCCGCTCCTACGACCGTCTCGTCCACCGCGCCCCGCCGCCACCGTCTACCCTCCTAGATCTGCTTCCACGCCGCCGACAGCCATCGCTACCGCAGCACCGTCAAATTCTCAGCAGATGCGTACACGGCGCCGCACCAGAGGCGGTACTCTTTCGTATCTGCTCAACTTATTTATCGCAGCAAGAAAATAGATCGCCACTGCTTTACTCTGATTTCTTGTCTTGGTTGCGAAGTTGCCTTTGTCCGGTTTGCACCTTCAGATCCGCCATGGCACGCTCAACACTATACTCCCAATGCTTATGGTTTTCCCCTTTTATATTCCACACTAGTTAAATCACAGTAGACTAAATTTCAAAATTGGGTCAGTCGATTTTTCAGAGCTCGCCGGAGTTCGCCGGTGCGATCCAAGGGGCTCGGGTGGTTGTGGGGCCTCGCCGAACGAAGAAAACTCGACGCGGGTGGGGGGTGGGGGTGGCGGAGGAACACAGGCGGTGGGGGCCGGTGGTCCGGCCGGCGGCCCGTGCGGTGTTCTGTATGGGAAGAATCAGAGACGAGGAAGAAGAAGGGTTAGGAGACGTAGGATCTTCATCCAACCGCCTGAAATGGTCGAGAGACAGCTGGGAGTTGCATTCTTAATGCGCTCTGGTTCATCATGTGTGGGCACTGCGCAACCAACATTTTATTATCCAAAATCTGCTTGCTCTTCTTTACCATGTTCCTCTTCCGTTCTTCTTTAATATGTACTCTCTCCGTTCCTAAATACAAGTCTTTGTATAGATTCCACCATGGACTACATATGGAGCAAAATGAGTGAATCTACACTCTAAAATGTATCTGGATACATCTGTATGTGATCCATAGTGGAAATCTCTACCAAGACTTATATTTTGGAACGGAGGGAGTATGCTAGTAGTACAGTATGTTCCTTGTACTGAAGATGAGCAGGGACATTTGCAGTGTAGAGGTCTATACGGTCGGTTGTGATGGACACTTTGAGCCTCTTTGATTCGTAGGATCTTGTAAACATAGGAATAGGATTTGTAGTGGCCTGCCCACTTGAATCCTATAAGAATAGCAAGGAAATGCGCGGAGCTGTGTCGCCTTTGAGAGTTACACTGATATTAACAGTACCGCACCTTCACTTGAAGAGAGCTGGTATCCGAAGCCTTTCTAGCCGTACCGGCAATACTAGCACATATATTCCAGCAAGTTCCACTTTGCTGATTTTACTCTGATGCTTAAGGTTTTCCCGTTATATCTACACTATGATCTGTGTAGCTGCTTTGTGTCGCACTAGCAGCAGTCCACTCTTGAAGCTAAACACTGCAATGACTTACAAAATTGGCACCAAGGCATTGAGTGCCATTCTGGATGCAATGAAACTCATACGCTCCCCACCTGTTGACTCTTGTTCAGAATATGATCCTAATGACTATTCTAACCTCGAGGAGTCAAAGGCAGATGGCCTGTCCTGTTCACCCATCAAGGTGCCTGTTCTAATTTGGCAATGTTTTATTGATTGCGGGTATCTTGCATATGTTGTCTTGCATTTCTTCTACTTTGTTGCACCGCCATCTGCTTAGTTTACTCATCATATATGTCGAGATGCCATGCCCATCCATTATCAATACATATTCCATCTGTCATCATACCATGTTTTTCCACTCAAATGTTGTTCGTGTGCATCAGACATCAAAAAGGAAGAGGGTGATTGCCGAACCTGAAGGAGCACCAGCAAAGTCCTTGAAAAACGTGGTGGTGCCGGAGAAATCAGACAGCACCCCACTTATATTGGTTGTACAACCAGTGACACAAAACGTAGGACCGACTCCAGCAGACTGTACCCATACTTCACTGGCCACACCACTAGCCCCACCACACAGGACCTGCACTCCAGCAAAAGGTATACCGATTTCATTTGCCATAGCACCAGCTGTACCACAGAAAAATCCCACTCCAGCAAAAAGTACAGCAAGTCCACCGGCCGAAGACCTATCCCAACTGCAGAGACGGCCAATTCCTGCAGATTGGAACCCCATTCCATTTATTCCCAGTTTAAAAGACAATGCTTTCAATGTTGTTAGGGACTACGTGCATATATTCCCATCATGGGAAGATTATTGTGAAGACAAACACCATTTTCACATCTTCCTGTCCAACTTACGTGTAAGTGCTATTATTCATGGTTATTATTTTCCTGTTTTCTGCTGATTGAACACATCAATGATTTACATTACATTGTTGTAACTAGGCGAGGGTCAATCTGGATAGTCATGACGAGCAAAGCTTGCTTGTGCTTTTCAAGGAAGCATTGCAGCAGTATCGGTGTTACCTGAGGAAATCACACTTTGGTGGCAAGTCTATAAACGAATTTCCGGTGAAGTCTCCTGTGCTAAATTTAGAAGACATTGAATGGAAAAACCTTGTTATGCACTGGTCTCGTTCCCAGGATGAGGTACTGTCTATGAAATCACATGACAATTTGAACTTCTACTTTTCCGCATGTGCCTTACGGATCTTTTTTGCAGGAAATCTGCTCGAAGAAGAATTCCGGTTTGAAAAGAACGACAGGATATCGCAAATATGCTGCCCGCTGCTTTGCTCTTGTTAGTACCTGTTGTCCTGTATCACTGTACTTGCATACATACCTGGTTCATTATGTGACAGCAGTATGCATGATAGCTTGCTTATCAATTGTTCGCTCCAAATTATCTGATCTGTATGAATGGTTACATTAGTGTAGAATATATCCAATGCCAATGTTTTTTTAGCTCTGCATTGTTCTTGTAAGTACATGTTGTCCTTTATCAGTGTACTTATAATGACAGGTAGTTGTTCATGTACCATCACTCTGCAGCTTATTTTCCTTTGCCCTCCATTTTCTACACATCAGATCTATATTTACTCTTACCATAAGGTTGGTACTGAAGAAGTTTAGCTGTGCATTGCTCTTGGCTGTACCTTTTGCCTGTATCGCTGCACTTACATTTATAGCTACTTGGTTATGTAGCATCACTCTTCATCTTATCTTAAATATTCTCCATTTTTTCGTATATTATCACATCTATATTTACTCTTAACAAAATGTAGAATAAAGGCAATGCTTATGAAGAAGATTCTGTGGTAAACTTCTTGAATTGCCCCCCCCCATCAGCATGGACAAGGCCTTTATAGAGCCTGTCTTCACCAATAATGTAAGTTTGTCCATCTCAAGCCTTCAAACTTTGTTGTATATATTTGGTTAGGCATGACTGCAACAGCTGTTTATTTTTGGTGTTTGCATCAAATTGCATGTTTAAAGTTTATTATGTAGTTCATAAACAAAAGTTTGTCCTTTCTCAATTTAAGTTTTCAGTTGTACAACCAAGTTCCTTATTCATACCATGTAAATTAAACTATACAGAGCAAGTGATCTTCTTTTGCACTGCATGTATGCTTCTGTTCTTCATCCGTAATCCAGTGGTGTGGTGAACCTACCCACTACAGCACAATGTCATATTCTGCAATGTCTTAACTATGAACAATGTCATATCATTCTACTACTCCCTCCGTCCGAAAATACTTGTCATTGAAATGGATGTATCTAGATGTATTTTAGTTCTAGACACATCCATTTTGATGACAAGTAATTCCGGACGGAGGGAGTATTATTTAAACCGTCTCTTTATTTGCCAATCTGAAATGGGATAAATTGACAGCACACTAACCATTGATACTTATGAGTTCTTGATCTGTAATCCAGTGGTGTCGTGAAGCTGCCAACTCCTTCACAATGTCATTTCCTGCCATGTCTTGACCTGAACAATACCATATTGTGTTAATGCAATTTTAAACTGTGTCACTTTATTCGTCAGTAAGAAATGTGATGAATTGTCAGCACTGATACTTTTATGTGCAAAACCTGTCATCTGTCTGCTTGTTTATCTTTCAGAGTGAGGAAGATTTAAGTGTTGAACAAGCGCAGTCTCATCATCTTGCTCAGCTGCTTGCGCTGCAGCTCCCCAGCAGGGCTAACCTTTCTTGAACTCTATTGAAGTGCTGTCGGTTTTGTATATTATTTTGTCGGCGTGTTTATTTGCACTGGTGGCGATCTTTGATGCCCAGTGTATGTAATCTGCTGTCTGCTTGTGCTTTATTATCATAGTGGCGAACTTTGATGCCCAGTGGATGTAATATGCTGTAATTTCTTTATTGTATAGTCTAGGTTTTTTCTTATTCACGATGCTGCAGTTATTTTACTGTATATATATCCTGTCTTCGCAGTAAACCGGCCAAACCGTAAAATTACGGTACATAATCGGGCCGTCATGCAATCACGATGTAGGTTGGGCCTGAAACGTGCCGAACAGCTAACGGGCCGGCAGCAGCCCGAAATGAACCCCGGCCCATGATTGTGCGAATCAAATCACGGGCTTTTAACAGGCCAAAATTGTCTCGGTCCTTGTTTGGCCCAATCAGATATCGGCTGCGAGCAGGCCGGATGCAAACCGGGCCGTAGTTAGGCCCAACTATATGACGGGCATTTAACAGGCCGAAATTAATATAGGGCCGAAATGTTAAACGGGCCTTAAGAGGCCAAAACTAATATCAGGCCGAATTACTAAGTGGGCCTCTAGCAAGTGGGCCCAAAAGCATAGTGTCCAGTTGACGGGCCGAATCTGATATGGGCCATAATTGAGCCCATAGCCTCTTAAAGGGCCGGACCTGATCTGGGCCGTAATTTGGCCCAGAACGTGGTAGGCTTTTAACGGGCCGGATCTCATATGGGCCACTATTAGGCCCGGAACGTGGCAGGCAATTAATGGACCGGATCAAATATGGGCCGGCATTTGGCCCAAAACATGGCAGCCAGTTAATGGGCCGGCCTACTAGGGTCCTCAAATTCTTGTGGGCCTACAGCTGGGCCGGCCCATAAATGTCGGCGAAATCTCGTGGGCCTTTAGCAGGGCCGGCCCATTATGATCCGCAAGAATCTTGTGGGCCTTTACCTGGGCCGGCCCATTATGGCACACAAAAATCTGGTGGGCCTTTACCTGGGCCGGCCCATTATGGCCCGCAAAATCTTGTGGGCCATTAGCTGGGCCAGCCCATTATGGTCCACAAAATCTCGTGGGCCTTTAGCTGGGCCGACCCATTATGGTCCGCAAAATCTTGTGGGCCTTTAGTTGGGCCGGCCCATTTAAACTTGATGGGCCGGTCCATGTGTCAACATATCATAGGCGCTTCTCGCCCATTGGATTAGTGACACCTGTGCCAGCGCGGACCTGACATGTGTCTCCTACAGCCAATGATGATTTTACATGTGGAAAATCCCCATTGGTCAGGGCTATTAATGGGTTATCGGATCCAAAACCCGACCCGATAGCTTAACGATGTTCCGTTATGGTGGATGCCACATGTCAGTCACCCTTGACGAAAGCACTTCTGTGACGCGCGATTTATCGTCATGGAAGTGGACACTTCTGTGATGATAATTTTGGTAATGTCATGGAACACTTCTACGACAGCACAGGTAAGACTATCTTGATTCGGTCATAAATTTGTCATGGATGTACATGCATGACAAAAAACGCGACCTACTGTGACAAACACGTATCATCACGGAGGTGTATTTTTTTGTAGTGATGCTTGCTAGTAGTACATGTTGATGAGGGTGATGGTCATGCTAGTCAGTATGACATGCTCAGTGGATATGATTTATTGTTGATGTGGTGGATAGTTATGTGATACCCCTCATGATTATGTTGATATCATGTTCATGTATTTTATCATGGCTCAACATATTTGCATTCAAGTTTAACCGGATTAAATTGAACTTGAACAACTGTTGGCCGAGTCATGGTGCCGTTGAATCGATGCTGACCAGTGCAACCACGCTTACCGGTATGGGACGGTCCTAACTGGGTCTATTGTCATGCCTCTCGTCGGTGCCTCCAACGAGGGAAGGTTATGGGCGTGCTGTAAGCAGGCATAACCTTGTGTGCCCGGTAAGCAGGCATAACCTTGTGTGCCCGTTGTTGAGTTACTTGAGTTTTTGATCCGTGTCCCCGTGTGGGACGGGCCACGGCGGTGGTCGTTGTGTCTGGAGGTAGACACGGGGCCACCCATGGCTTAGCCCGTTGGGGAGTGAGTCGGAGTGGCCGGGAGAGTCTCATGGCAGTAGGACGGTTTGGTCGAAACGTCATTGGTCCACCCGAATGGGAGTGCGAGGCCATGGGTTCTGTAGTGTGGGTACAGTGTACTAACCTCTGCAGAGTGTATATTAAATCTATCGATAGCCGCGCCTGCGGTTAAGGGCCCAGGTCGAAAGTAGGTCACACCATGAGTCAACAGTAATAAGAATAAGGAGATAAGTTGATTGTGATCGCCGTAAGGATCACGGGCCAAGTGTTGGTCGGGTGGTGATCGCCGTAAGGATCATGGTGGTATCGAGGATACCGAGTTGTTATATATTCGTGGTGTGGTACGAGAGTCATGGGTAAAGATCAAGCTCCTTGTGGTAAGTTAACGATTACTACAGTATTGTTTATACCAAGCTTGATTTGATCCTGAGATGATCGTGTGATGTCCGAGGTTGGTAAGTGATGCATGTGTTGGTTATGAGGTAACCCGAGCAGAATAAGTAGTGCATGATAGTGTCATCATGTTGCATGCTAGTATTGTCGGATTAATACGTTCATGTTGTGTTAGTTGTATCATGTTTATGTTGGTTGATACGTCTCCAACGTATCTACTTTTCCAAACACTTTTGCCCTTGTTTTGGACTCTAACTTGCATGATTTGAATGAAACTAGCCCGGACTGACGTTGTTTTCAGCAGAACTGCCATGATGTTGTTTTATGTGTAGAAAAGAAAAGTTCTCGGAATGTCCTGAAAATCCACAGAGGCACTTTTTGGAATTATAAGAATTTATGGGCGAAAGAAATACACCAAGGGGCCCAGGGCCTGTCCACGAGATAGGGGGGCGCGCCCCCCCTGTAGGGCACGCCCCCCTATCTCGTGGGCCCCCTGGACCTCCACCGACCTCAACTCCAACTCCATATATTCACGTTCGGGGAGAAAAAAATCAGAGAGAAAGTTTCATCGCGTTTTACGACACGGAGCCGCCGCCAAGCCTTAATCTCTCTCGGGAGGGCTGATCTGGAGTCCGTTTGGGGCTCCGGAGAGGGGGATTCGTCGCCGTCGTCATCATCAACCATCCTCCATCACTAATTTCATGATGCTCACCGCCGTGCGTGAGTAATTCCATCGTAGGCTTGCTGGACGGTGATGGGTTGGATGATATTTACCATGTAATCAAGTTAGTTTTGTTAGGGTTTGATCCCTAGTATCCACTATGTTCTAAGATTGATGTTGCTATGACTTTGCTATGCTTAATGCTTGTCACGAGGGCCCGAGTGCCATGATTTCAGATCTGAAACTATGTGTTTTCATGAATATATGTGTGTTCTTGATCCTATCTTGCAAGTCTATGGTCACCTATTATGTGTTATGATCTGACAACCCCGAAGTGACAATAATCGGGATACTTCTCGGTGATGACCGTAGTTTGAGGAGTTCATGTATTCACTATGTGCTAATGCTTTGTTCCGGTTCTCTATTAAAAGGAGGCCTTAATATCCCTTAGTTTCCGCTAGGACCCCGCTGCCATGGGAGGGTAGGATAAAAGATGTCATGCAAGTTCTTTTCCATAAGCACGTATGACTATTTATGAAATACATGCCTACATTACATTAATGAATTGGAGCTAGTTCTATATCACCCTATGTTATAACTATTGCATGAGGAATCGCATCCGGCATAATTATCCATCACTGATCCATTGCCTACGAGCTTTTCACATGTTGTTCTTTGCTTATTTACTTTTCCGTTGCTACTGATACAACTACTACAAAAACCCAAAAACTATTATCTTTACTTTTGCTACCGTTACCTTTACCTTTATTATAATACCACTTTGGCTACTAAATACTTTGTTGCAGATACTAAGTTATCCAGGTGTGGTTGAATTGACAACTCAACTGCTAAAACTCAAGAATATTCTTTGGCTCCCCTTGTGTCGAATCAATAAATTTGGGTTGAATACTTTACCCTCGAAAGCTGTTGCGATCCCCTACACTTGTGGGTTATCAAGACTAATTTCTGGCGCCGTTGCCGGGGAGCATAGCTCTATTCTCTGAGTCACTTGGGATTTATATCTGTTGATCACTGTGAAGAACTTGAAAGACGCTAAAACCAAGATTTTACCCTCAACTATGAGGGGAGGTAAGGAACTGCCATCTAGCTCTGCACTAGATTCTCCTTCCGTTATTAGTACGCTTGCGACACCTAAACCTGCTACTGCTATGAATTTTGATATGTCGCATGTTATTGATGATGCCACTTCTGCTATGCATGATGAAACTACTTTTGTGCTTGATACTACTTTGCCATTAAGTGAATTTCCTGATGAACAACTTGCTAGAGTTAGGGGGAATGAAACTACTGAAGAACCTATTATTGATGATAGTGATGATGAAGGTTATCCCAATTATTATGTATTACCTGTTGTTCCTAAGGGTTATGTTATGAATAAAGGGAAATCTTTGCTTGCAATGAAAGATATGATCTTAAGAAATTATTAGCTAAATGGAAGTAGCAGTCTCTTAATGCTAGAATGAAACCTGACCCTGCTTTTGCTACTTCACCTACCTATGTTACTGATAAGGATTATGAATTCTCTGTTGATCCTGAAATTATTACTTTAGTTGAATCTGATCCTTTTTATGGCCTTGAATCTGAAACTGTTGTGGCACATCTTACCAAGTTGAATGATATAGCTACCCTGTTTACTAATGATGAGAAGTCTCGCTATTTTTATATCTTTAAGATATTTCCATTATCATTAAAGGGTGATGCTAAGACTTGGTATAATTCTCTTGCTCTTGGTTGTGTGCGTAGTCCCTAGGATATGATTTATTACTTCTCTGCTAAATATTTCCCTGCTCATAAGAAACAAGCTGCCTTGCGGGAAATATATAGTCTTGTGCAAATCAAAGAAGAGAGTCTCCCACAAGCTTGGGGGAGGCTTCTTCGATTACTTAATGCTTTGCCTGATCATACTCTTAAGAAAAATGAAATACTTGATATCTTTTATAATGGACTAACCGATGCTTCCAAGGACTACTTGGATAGTTATACTGGTTGTGTTTTCAGGGAAAGAACAGTTGACGAAGCTGAAATATTATTGAATAATATGTTGACTAATGAAAATAATTGGACTCTTCCCGAGCCAATTCCTGAAGTAATTCCTGAACCAATTGAGCCAACTCCTGAGCCTATTCCTAAACCCACTCCAAAGAAGAGAGGTGTTTTATTTCTTAGTCCTGAAGATATGCAAGAGGCAAAGAAATGAATGAAAGAAAAAGGTATTAAAGCTAAAGATGTTAAGAATTTACCACCTATTGAAGAAATACATGGTCTTAATATACCGCCTGAGGAACCATGTTGTCTTGATAACCCGACACAGGTAGTAAAGGTAAATTCTCTCTATAGATATGATAAAGTTGAAATCCCCTCTACTAAATTTCGTAGCCCATGCTTAGATGAATTTGATGACTTTATGGCTAGACAAGAAAGTTTCAAGGTCAGTTTGGTTGGTGTCCTCATTCTTGTGCCTGGGACAAACCGGTGCCTGGACCGAGCCTGAAACAACATACGTTTTTTGCCTAGCCAGGCTTGAGTCTAATGGGAGTGTTTTGTTCGTAGCCTGGCCTGGTACAGCATCAAGTCAACAGTATGCTTGTGCTAATACTTTATTAGTATTTCCAGGCTGCTGTCGTACTCTCCAGGCATCCTCCAGGCGTCCCTTTTCCAGTGCCTGGGCCAGGCTAATCACATAACAGAGGTATTTAGCCAGGCTAAACATACAGTGGGAACTCCCAGGCCAGGCTAGCTCAGGCATCTTCTCGACATCAACCAAACACTTTCCAGGCAACATCCAGGCACATGCCAGGCCAGGCAATAATCTGTCAGGAAGCTATCCAAACAGCCCCTCAATGCTTATGTTGGTAGAGAGTTAAAGAATAATGCTTTCGAGATAGGACGCGTAGACGATAATATAGCTAGAATTAAAGATGAACTCAAACTCGTTAGAAAATATGCTTCTATGGTTGCTACTCAAGTTGAGCAAGTACTTAAAGCTCAAAATGATTTGCTTGATGAATTAAATAATAAGAATGACTTTGCTGTTAGAGTGGCTACTAGAACTGGTAGAATGACTCAGGAACCTTTGTATCCTGAAGGCCACCCTAAGAGAATCGAGCAAGATTCTTAGAGAAATAATTTAGAGGCACATAGTTCTTCTAAAAAGAAGAAAAAGAAAGACGATAGGACTTTGCATGCTTCTAGTGAACCTACTGTAGACACACCTGAGAATCCCAATGATATTTCTATTTCTGATGCTGAAACACAACCAGGTGATGAACATGAACCTAGTGATAATGTTCATGTTGATGCTCAACCTAGCAAAAACAATGATGTAGAGATTGAACCTGTTGTTGATCTTGATAACCCACAATCAAAGAATCAACGTTATGATAAGAGAGATTTTGTTGCTAGGAAGCACGGTAAAGAAAGAGAACCATGGGTTCAGAAAACCATGCCCTTTCCTCCTAAACCATCCAAGTCAAAGGATGATGAGGATTTTGAGCGCTTTGCTAAAATGCTTAGACCTATTTTCTTATGTATGTGCTTAACTGATATGCTCAAAGTAAATCCTTATGCTAAGTATATGAAGGATATCATTACAAATAAAACAAAGATACCAGAAGCTGAAATTTCCACCATGCTTGCTAATTACACTTTTAAGGGTGGAATACCAAAGAAACTTGGGGATCTGGGTGTACCGACTATACCATGCTCTATTAAAAGAAATTACGTTAGAACTGCTTTATGTGATCTTGGAGCCGGTGTTAGTGTTATGCCTCTCTCTTTATATCGAAGACTTGAACTGAATAAGTTGACACCTACTGAAATATCTTTGCAAATGGCTGATAAATCAACTTCTATACCTGTCGGCATTTGTGAGGATGTGCTTGTTGTGGTTGTAAATGTCACTATCTTAACGGACTTTGTTATTCTTGATATTCCCGAGGACAATAGTATGTCTATTATCCTTGGTAGACCTTTTCTTAATACTGCAGGGGCTGTTATTGATTGCAACAAAGGCAATGTCACTTTTCATGTTAATGGTAATGAGCATATGGTACACTTTCCGAGGAAACAATCTCAAGTTCATAGCATCAATTCTATTGAAAAAGTTCCAACTATCATTTTTGGAGGTTTTGAATTTCCTCTCCCTACTGTCAAGAAAAAGTATGATATTCTTATTGTTGGGGATTTTCATATCCCCGTCGAGGTAACTTAGTGTTATTCGAAATTTCTCCGGTTCCGTGTTATTTGGAATGATTTTGTTAACAAGACTTGATCAACCTTGTTAGTGGATTCATTTTGATCACGAGATGGATGAAACTAGAAGGCACAACCTTCTGGCCTTACTTTTTACTTTTTGTTATTTAGAATAAATATAGCAAAATAGTATTATCTGTCTGTTTTCTGAATTATCTGTGCACTAAAAATATCCTGAAAATAAAAGTGCTCCAAATGCCCTGCAAATTTAGTATGATTTTTTCTGGAATATTTAAGGATTTTAGGCACTGAAATCACTGTAGGAGGGGCAAGCACCAGGCCGCGAGAGAGGAGGGCGCCCCGCCCTATAGGGCGCCCCCCTTTCTCGTGTGCCCCTGGTGGCCCCCCTCCACTCATGCCAGCACCCACACACTTCATCTTCTACCCAAAAAAATCCCCATCCAGCTCAAGAACGAGTTCTAGCTCGTTTTGCTGCGATTTTCGATCTCTTAGCTCAAAGCTCCATTCACAAAACTGCTTTGGGAGATTGTTACTTGGTATGTGACTCCTCCATTGGTCCGATTAGTTTTTGTTCTAGTGCTTTATTCATTGCAAATTCTTGCTGCATAGGTGACCATGTTCTTGAGCTTGCATGTTAAATTTTTGAGGTCCCAAGAAATTCCAATGCATGATATAGGCTCTAGGCACTTGTAGGAGTAGTTGCTATCAATCTTGTTTAGTTTTATTCACTTTTATTTTATAGTTACTAAAATTTCAAAAAAAGAATTATGCTTAGAAGAATGTACCAAGGTGGTTCCTCGGCAAAGAAAGGGCCAAGGATTGCTATACTGCAGGCTTCAAGGAGGAATTTGACGTGTATGTGCGTAATGCCGAGCTGGAGGACTTCTTACAAGATAAGTGTCCTCAATACTATCAATTGACTGATTCCTTTGTGCGGAGGTTCCAATATATCTGTGCGTGTAATTCTCCTAGTGTCATGTTTGATATTTATGATACATCTTATACCATGGATTTAGAGGATTTCACAACTGCTTGCAAACTCCCACAGTGGGGTAATATTAATGATCCTCGCAAATCTGAATTTAGAGATTTTTTTGCTAGTATTACTATGGGAGAATCTAGGGACATAGCACAAGCTACCATAGGGAGCATTCATTTCCCTGCTATACATTATTTTGCTCTTTTTATTGGTAGATGCATTAATGGTAAGGATGAAGCATGTCACATGTGTGTCCCTGATGTTTGTGTCCTCAAGAGTGCCGTGTCAGGTTATAAAGGTTATAACTTGGGGGCAATAGTTGCACGTAGGTTGTAGAATAATAGTAGAAGGGGGGTTTTATTTGGAGGAATTTATGCAACCCATGTGGCTAATTTTCTTAATATAGCCCCATGAGAGGGGGATATGATTTTACCTCCTGTTTATTTGGATAAAGAAGCTATGTTCGATCATCATTTTCTTGAGAGGAATGAACAATTCCTCCATTATCGACTAATCTATGACAGACGCAACATCGTCCCTGTTACTCTTCCTGCTCCCTACCTTTTTGATTATCAGGCAAAAGGAAGATATGTTGTCACCAGGGAAGAAGCAGCTAAATATGAGAGGGGAATGGAGGCAGCTCGCCAACACGCTGCTGCTCAGGAGGCGGTTGCCTCTGCATCTCAGTACAACCCCAGTTTCACTTATGGATATCAGCCAGGCGGTCCTTGGTACTAGACCAACTTAGGCCAAAAGCCTAAGCTTGGGGGAGTACGTATTTCTCATCGACTTTACATTCATGTTCACACACTAGTCGTCGGTGCTCATACTCTTTCATTGTATTATCCATGTTAGTTTACATTTCTTTTTCTTGCTTTCTTCTTGTGTGTTTGATAAACTTTAAGAAAAACCAAAAAAATTAGTTAGTTTAATTTCCATGCTTGTAGTAGAAATTAAAATGAAAACCCAAAAAGATTTCTAGTTCTTCTTTTAACTTGTTGGGAGCTTTCCCGTGTAAATAGTTTTATTTTCTTTCCTTCCTTTTGGGGGTCGAGAAGACTATATTGAAAATGTTTAGTGGCTCTCATATGCATAATTGTTTATTATACTTAGAGCCTATATTACTTGTCTTCTCTCTTGAGTTGAATGCTTGCAGATTCCAGCTTAGTCCAATGCACGTGCACTCTTATTATTATACACGTCGTTTGGTCATGCAAGTGAAAGGCAATAATGACGATATATGATGGACTTATTGAGATGAGAAAAGCTGGTATGAACTCGACCTTTCTTGTTTTTGTAAATATGATGAGTTCATCATTTCCGAGTCAGCTATTATGAAGTAAACATATTTGCAATGACATTTAGAGATTATAGTTGCTTGTGCCATGCTTGATTAGCTATGAGTTATAATGGTTTACCTTGCGTGCCAACATGCTATTAGAATGATTATGATGTGATATGATGGGATGGTATCCTCCTTTGAATGAATTGAGTGACTCGACTTGGCACATGTTCACGCATGTAGTTGAATCAAATCAACATAGCCTCCATGGTATTTATGTTCATGGTGGATTATATCCTACTCATGCTTGTATTTGGTGTAAATTCATTTTAATGCATGTTTATGACTGTTGTCGCTCTCTCAGTTGGTCACTTCCCAGTCTTTTGCTAGCCTTCACCTGTACTAAGCGGGAATACTGCTTGTGCATCCAAACTCCTTAAGCCCCAAAGTTGTTCCATATGAGTCCACTATACCTTCCTATATGCGGTATTTACCTGCCGTTCCAAGTAAATTTGTATGTGCCAAACTCCAGACCTTCAAATGAAATTTTGTTTTGTATGCTCGAGCAACTCATGTTACAACTAGGGCTGCTTATATATTCCATGCTAGGTGGATTATTCTCACGAGGAGTGGACTCCGCTCCTCATTAACGAGAAAGGGCCGGTAACCGGGATGCCCAGTCCCATGATCCAAAAAGATCAAAGCAAATCAAAATAATTAAACAAAATTTCCCCAGGGCTGTTGTATGTTGGAGGCACTCATTGTTTCGAGCAAGCCATGGATTGATGCTTGTTGGTGGTTGGGGGAGTATAAACCTTTACCATTCTATTTGCGAACTGCCTATAATGCATGTAGTATGGAAGATACAACCATCTCACAGTTGTTGCATTGACAGCGAAAGTATGCCGCTCAAAATGTTATTCAATCTCTATTTTAAAATCGAGCTCTGCCACCTCTACAAATCCCTGCTTCCCTCTACGAATGGCCTATCTATTTACTTTTATGTTGAGTCATCACCCTTCTTATTAAAAAGCACCCATTGGAGAGCACGCTGTCATTTGCATTCATTACTATTGGTTTATATTGGATATGACTTGACTGGATCTCTTTTACCATGAATTACAATGTTTAGTCAGTCCTTGATCTTTAAAGGTGCTCTGCATTTATGTTTTGCGGTATCAGAAAGGGCTAGCGAGATACCATTTTGTTATGTCATGTTATGATTATTTTGAGAAAGTGTTGTCATACGAGTTTTATTATTATGGCTCGCTAGCTGATTATGCTATTGATATGAGTAATTGTGAGACCTATGTGTTATTGTGAGTATGGTTAGTTCATAATATTTGCTGAAACTTGAATGCTGGCTTTTCATGTTACAACAACAAGAGCAAATAGAGTTTGTAAAAGTTTTTCTTTATCACTTTCAGTTTATCAACTGAATTGCTGGAGGACAAGCAAAGGTTTAAGCTTGGGGGAGTTGATACGTCTCCAACGTATCTACTTTTCCAAACACTTATGCCCTTGTTTTGGACTCTAACTTGCATGATTTGAATGAAACTAACCCGGACTAACAATGTTTTCAGTAGAACTGCCATGATGTTGTTTTATGTGTAGAAAAGAAAAGTTCTCGGAATGTCCTGAAAATCCATGGAGGCACTTTTTGGAATTATAAGAATTTATGGGCGAAAGAAATACACCAGGGGCCCAAGGCCTGTCCACGAGACAGGGGGGCGCGCCCCCTATCTCGTGGACCCCCTGGATCTCCACCGACCTCAACTCCAACTCCATATATTCACGTTCGGGGGGGGATCAGAGAGAAAGTTTCATCACGTTTTACGACACGGAGCCGCCTCCAAGCCCTAATCTCTCTTGGAGGGCTGATCTGGAGTCCGTTCGGGGCTCCGGAGAGGGGGATTCGTCGCCGTCGTCATCATCAACCATCCTCCATCACCAATTTCATGATGCTCACCGCCGTGCGTGAGTAACTCCATCATAGGCTTGCTGGACGGTGATGGGTTGGATGAGATTAACCATGTAATCAAGTTAGTTTTGTTAGGGTTTGATCCCTAGTATCCACTATGTTCTGAGATTGATGCTGCTATAACTTTGCTATGCTTAATGCTTGTCACTAGGGCCCGAGTGCCATGATTTCAGATCTGAACCTATTATGTTTTCATGAAGATATGTGTGTTCTTGATCCTATCTTGCAAGTCTATAGTCACCTATTATGTGTTATGATCCGACAACGCCGAAGTGACAATAATCGGGATACTTCTCGGTGATGACCGTAGTTTGAGGAGTTCATGTATTCACTATGTGCTAATGCTTTGTTTCGGTTCTCTATTAAAAGGAGGCCTTAATATCCCTTAGTTTTCGCTAGGACCCCGCTGCCACGGGAGGGTAGGATAAAAGATGTCATGCAAGTTCTTTTCCATAAGCACGTATGACTATTTACGGAATAAATGCCTACATTACATTGATGAATTGGAGCTAGTTCTATATCACCCTATGTTATAACTATTGCATGAGGAATCGCATTCGGCATAATTATCCATCACTGATCCATTGCCTACGAGCTTTTAACATATTTTTCTTTTCTTATTTACTTTTCCGTTGCTACTGTTACAACTACTACAAAAACCGAAAAACAATTATCTTTACTTTTGCTACCGTTACCTTTATTATCATACCACTTTAGCTACTAAATACTTTGCTGCAGATACTAAGTTATCCAGGTGTGGTTGAATTGACAACTCAACTGCTAATACTCAAGAATATTCTTTGGCTCCCCTTGTGTTGAATCAATAAATTTGGGTTGAATACTTTACCCTCGAAAGCTGTTGCGATCCCCTACACTTGTGGGTTATCATTGGTCATGCCATGTTATTCTGATGATCTCATGATAATTCCTGTTTAACATGTAATTGCCATGTTGTTGTTTGTCTTGAACGCTTCTGGTTTTTGTGAGCTTGCAAGTACATTCAATGTACTGACCTGGCGTGTCATGCCAGCTTGCAGGCCATTCCGGATTTGATTGCTTGTTTTCCATGGAGTCCTTGTTTGCAAGCTAGGATAAGCGTTCCAGCCAGAGTCCCTGCGGAGTGGAGTTCAGTCTCGTCTTCGTTGTTCCGCTGCTAGAGTTATTCCACTGCTTTGAGTTGTTCTGCTACTTGCATAGAGCAACGGAGGATGGCGTAGTGTCACCGTGCCGATGTTATTCATTGTAATATCAGAGACCTTGTATTCATATTCGTGTAATAATAAAGAGCTGGTTTGTTCTATGCTAAGCAGTGCCGTATTTCGGAAGACTTCATCTCGATCTCTGGGCTGGAATACGGGGCGTTTCAGTTTTCTCTGAGCCGGGGTGCCACAGGCTTGGTATCAGAGCGGGTCTGGCTGTAGGACGCCCTAGACCGCGCAAACGTTAGAAAGCGGTAGTATAGACCCCGGTTGGTTTGTTGCACTTGATTGCTGCATTTGTTTGTCGCATAGCATGCATATAGCCTTAGTATTTGTACTAACGGGTTATCTGGTGAGTGTAGCTGGCATTGGTTCGGATCCACTACAGCTCAACCTTTGCGTTCCTCCAGTTCTTTCGGTGCTTAGTGTTACTTCTGTCCCAGCAGAGTGATTCCAAGTGATCCTGACACTGTTTGCAAAAACGGTGCTCAGGTATCGCACTGATGTCTTTCCTTCTGTCCCGCCTATCATTTCGATGATGGACATGCATCTATCCCGGATCGTTCTTTTGTTTTGTCGTGTTGGCAATCCTTAATGATCTTAGTTATCAAAAAAGGGCAATGTCAGCAGCCTCAGTTTTTCCCTTCTATCCTATTTCTTGGACAAGTACGGATCTTTTTCTGTCCGCTTGATAATAATGTTGTTGCGACCTTCGTGTCCCACTAGATGATTACCGAGTACGTCCTCGCCTCTGAGCTAGTTCAGGTTGCTACCTAGATAAGCTAGCACTTGGTGTAGCACTATTTACACCAATTCTTCCACACATTTATTCGTCCTCATGCACATCGTCACAGCATACTAGATCGTAATACCAGAATTTCCGCGAGATTTGTGTGCTTAAGTAGGCATGCATACTGTGAGAGCAGCAGTAATATGTGATGATTGCTTGATTAATTATATTAGTAGAATGCTTGTGTGCTTTTGTTTTAGTCGTTTCTGTTGTTCCTTTCTTTGGGCCTTCGGTGTTACAAATTTTCCCCTATTAAAGTTGCTCGTCAGCCGACACTGGACCCGAAGAGTCAGCAAGAAATGCATATATTTGGAAACTCAGCTAAACAGAATGGAATTGTCAGCAGACTGCAGTGAAATTGGGAATATCTCGTCTAAATACAAAAGATATCCTGGATGGACTGTCAGTATCAAGTTTGCATTAGCGTGCACCCATCACAACAAAATGATTAAATCAGCAGGAAGATAAATTGTGTGCAAGGTTGACAGAATATTATCAAAGTTATGGCTCAGATACAAGTTTAATTTTTCATTGAGGATGATTTTGGAACTCGATGTACCTGGAAGCAAGCAAAAATATGGCATATACTTAGAAAGGAGGATAGTCCTGCAAAACCCTGTTTCATATAAGAAATCAACATCACAAATATTCAGATGGTTATATATGTGGAAATCGGTCGGCATATCACAATAAGAAGTTTCTGGTGTAAGCAACCCAATCTTCCCTCGCAAGATACCAGAGAAGCTTCCAAGGCAAGATTCATCTATCTTCCTCAGTACGATATATGGATGATTTCTCGCGCAAGGTACTCTGCCTTCTTCAGTAAGCAACCGCAAAATCTTCCAGCATAAGGTACTCAGTCTTTCCCCAGCAAAGTCATTAAGGGGGTAAGCTTCTGAAGCACGATACCCAGTCTTCTTCAGCAAGCTGTCTGATGAAAGTTTCGAGCACAAGCCAGCAAATATTCCTCAGTACGACATTGGTACAAGGTAGTACGCTGTGAATTGACAGCATATGGCAGTGAATCCCAAGAATCAGATCCGCAACATTTTGGTCAGAATCAAGAATCAGTCAGAATACACGTCTATCTCGGAATCAGGTCCTCATATATATGCAATGAGCATACCACCAAAGATCTTACAAGTCACTCAGATGAGGATCTGACAACCACGTGAGGATGGTTAATAGAAGAAAGCCAGTATACACCGTAGTGTGCCAAAGGATTATGAGGATTGACGACCTCAGTGAGCTCAATACAAGTACTTGTGAACTGGAAAATGATCCTGATGAGCCCTTGTCCTCTTTTCTCCAATGACGGCACCACGCCTATGATCTGAGCTGTTTCTAGCTATCCGGGGTGGATGCCGATTTTTGTTTCTCTCTTCAACGACTGTCACGAGTCTGAGCTGCTTTTCGGCCGTCTCATACAGCTGTTGAGTTTCTTTTTGTGACAATAGCCCTATAGCTGTTTTGGCTATTTTAGGGCGCTGCCACCTTCTTCTTATCAACCCGGTCTCATGCTTTGAGCTACTTTTCGGCCGTCCTGAGTCGTGGTTGAGTTATTTCAGTAATGTCCCAGATCTAAGTTGTAAAGGCCGTTCTGGTGGCTACTGACTTATTTGCCGATTTCTTGCAAGGGTTTCGGATGATTATTTCCCAATGATCAGAAAATGAGAGGTGTTGAACCTGCCATTTAATGGGTTACCCTGTCAGAAAAATGAGGATAAGCTACGATTGCCGAAAAATTGCACTGACAGTACCTATGGTCATGCAAAGAAACAATATGGCCCAGCTCTTTCAGCCAAGGATCCAGACCAAGAAAACAATAATGAAGGAGCGAGACCAGTGAGGCAGGTAGGAAAATTATACACGACCCCCATGGTGCAGATCCCTCGGACAGTCTAAGTAAGTATTGATCCACATGGATATGCCTACAACATGAGTAATCGGCATGAGGAATAACAGTCTGGAAGCATGAGTCCTCACTTATATGAATCATCATGGATAGCCTGTCGTGAACAAAATTTTTCTGTCAGAACCACCGTCAGTCAAGTCTGCATATATTATCATACAGGCCAAACCCTTTTTGCTGGCCGCGACAGGAGACAATCAAATATTTGGTACGGATCCGATACTCACGACAGTGGAACCGGTTAAGATGATTCAGAAACATCTGCGATGAGTCAGAATCTGTCAGGAAACGGTTATGCTTCAACTCACTGTTTGGAACCCAAAGGACCTGCATTTAGTGGGAAAAACCCAATGTAATGAGTCAGAGCTTGAGTTTTCATCAGAAAATTCTGATCATCATTACATGAAAGTTTGTTAGTGTCGGGTGGCACACCCGATGGAAATCACTTTTGGATTTGTGAGACGGACATATATTTCAGTCGTGATAATTAAATCACACTCAGCAGATCTAAGAAGAAATGGGAGCCTATATAAGCATGAGCAAGCCAGTTAAGATCTGTCAGATTGTGGAAACAGTAAAGCAAACCACCCCAGGGCCAGTCAGATAACAATTTAGTGGGAACAATAATAAAGGAAAAAGGATACCCGAGTTGGAAACGGTTTCCTTAAGTCAGAATATTCATACTAGTTCCCTGAGCAACCAAATCTCGAGGACGAGATTTCTTTAAGGGGGTAAGGTTTGTGACAGCCTGATTTTTGGCCCTTTCTTTTTCTTTTGTTTTTCCGAGGGTTTTGCCTGAGTTTTCTTTTTCCGTGGCTTTGTGGTCTGGAAACTGAAGAAGATGCCCTCTTCTTTGCTTCCAGAGTGGCTTGTCATTCCCAAATCCTTCTCTAGACCCCGTCATTTTCATCCTAGCCCAAATCCCAATATTCTTTTTATTGGGAATATTCCTTTTCTATTAAAGGAATAACTCAAATTGCCCTAGGTTGCAAAGCAACCTATATTTTCCCTCACTCCTAAAATTCCAGAATAATTCTCATAAATTGTTTGGGTCATATCTTGATCAAATATGGCAAAACTTTTCATTGCCATGTTCAAAAATAATTTCCCAATAATTATTCTTCCTTTCTGCCCTGATTGGCACTTTGAGAAGGAAGTGTCATTTATATTTTTACTAGTGGCTCCCAACCTTTTGGGCATGTTTATATGTCCAAATAATTGCCTCATGCACAAGTTCAAATTTATTTGCCAAGCCAATCTTCCTCAGTGAATTTTCAAAGGTTCTGTCAAACAGAAGGCTTTGTGAAGGAAGTACTAGCTAGGAGTACCCAAATGAGTTGAACTTCTGTAAACTCCTTAATGTGCTCAGATTAACCCCTCCCACCCATTTTCAGCCCCATCCAATCATCTATGTGAGCACAGGAGCAAATCTTTGTTTCTGGCAATATTTTCAGGTTGTGAAGCAAGTATATTTTATATTTCTTGAAAAATCCTGATAAATTACCAGATCATTCTTATGCCCATAAAACTTCTCTCCACCCAATTTGGCATCATTTCATTGATCCATTTGACCACCATAATTATTCCAAGTTTCTGTCCAGAGGAGATGTTTGTGAAGCAAGTACCATTTTTGGTTTTCCAAATGGTATGATACTTTGTGAGCATATTCCTAAGACCAAATGATCAAGCTTTGCCCAATTTGAGCTCAAGTGGACACTCCATGTGAGTGCATCTTGTTGATCTTCATTTCTGGACCAAAAATGCAGTTGTGAAGCAACTGCAGCAAATCTTGATCCTTTTACCCACAAAACCTCTAGGATGAAAGTCCTTCGATATATAAACCCCCCAGACAAGCTATTTACTGAGTTACCTAGCTGGTGTCCCCACTGCACAACACAAACACTTGGCTACTGGTTTACTTTGGAGCTAAGTGCAATTCTCTTCTTTGCCCCTGGAATGATTTATTTCCTCAGTTATACTTAGGTCACTAAGGTCAATCCACTAGACATGGTTGGTCCGGCCAAAACGAGCTATTTGCACTAGTGCGCGTGGTGATCACGCTTGCGTCATGCAGATTGCGCGCTCTGGCTTCTTCTTGTCCCGGTGCCCGTCGTCTCCCTCGTCGTCTCGACCTCCATCCATGTCCTGGAGCTTCCCCGTGTTGCCCTGCATCTCCCTACGTTGATGGCTCGTCGTGGTTCGCCATGAATGTGTTGCTAGGTCCATGCTCGTGCCATGCCCAGCCACTGCCCTCCATTAATGCTTGGTCGGGAGCTCGTCCGTGAGCTCTAGAGCCGTCCTCCGCGCCTATATAAGTGTGCCCCGAGTCCTCCCGCAGCTCACAAGCCCCTCCGCCGCCTCATTTGCCCACTGGAGCCTTCGGCCCCCTCCTTGTTTTGCCAGAGTTCGTCTCAGCCGCCGCGCTTCCTCCTTGGTTCCAGCGAGCTCGAGCCTCCTCTCCTCCCCTGGTGTTGTCCATGAGCTCCCCCACCTCCTCGCGCTTCTCCCAAACCACTTGCCCCCTCACCGGAGTGCACCATTGATGCGGCCTCTGCATTCGGCCGCCGACGTCGCGTCTCAGCCGCCTCTCCATCTTGGCCAACCAGAGCTCCTCTCTCCCTCATATCACCACCACGAGTCTCCCCACGGCCTCTCGATCCGCCCCCACACCTCAGCCTCGCCGGAGACGTCCACACCACCAAAAACCACCGCCGGCGCCCGCCTTCTGCCCTCCCATGGCGCCGCCTCTCCCTTCCAGCCCTCTCCTCCCCAGCGGCTATGCTCCCTCTGAACGGGACTCCCTCGTGGCCCCGGTCCCGTCGGTGCCCTCGGCTCGGCCAGAGACGGCCGGAGCCGGCCGCCCCCCTCACCGCTTCCCTCCCCTGCTCTGCCTCTGCCTCACGCGAGGAGCAGGGCGGGAGGAGGAAGACGACGCCCGATGCCAGCCTGGCCCCTACCAGTGGGTCCCGCGCCCCCCTTGGCCCCACTAGTCAGCCACAGGGCGTTGACCTGCCCTGCCCACGTGGAAAAGTGACAGGCCCCATCCGTGGGACCCGCACGCGTCAGCCCCGCCACTGTTCCAAAGGATAAGGTGAAAGCGTATTTTCCAAGATTACGTTTTCACTTTTTTCTGTTCAGTCCCCTGGTTGAAAAGATTTTCATTACAGATGGGTCCCTCGCAGAAAAACATCCATATCTTTTTAACCGTAACTCCAAACGAGGTGATTCCAAAGCCCACTTCTTCATTTCGTTGAGCCCTTTCTGTTGGTGTCACTTTCATTATGTTTTGGCATACTGAAAATGACCATTTTGCCCCTGCCCTTAATCAGCCCCCTCCGAGAGAGAACGTTTTTCGGCGATTCGTTCCGCGAGTTTCTCGCACTTCTCAAGCCACAATACCCACTTGCATGATAGTCATGCAGTAGCCATGGTTTTCAACTTGAATCTTTATTAAATGTTTGCTTGTTAAAAAGATGGTTATCGTTGTTCCGGTAATGTTTAGAGTTGCATGTTCACGTTTGTGCTATGTTGTCTTGTACTCTGTTACCATGTTCTACCTGCTAGTATTTCCTTTCATATGTTTATGCTTGCTAGTAGTACATGTTGATGATGGTGATGGTCATGCTAGTCAGTATGACATGCTGAGTGGATATGATTTATTGTTGATGTGGTGGATAGTTATGTGATACCCTCATGATTATGTTGATATCATGTTCATGTATTTTATCATGGCTCAGCATATTTGCATTCAAGTTTAACCGGATTAAATTGAACTTGAACAACTATTGGCTGAGTCATGGTGCCGCTGAATCGATGCTGACCAGTGCAACCACGCTTACCGGTATGGGACGGTCCTAACTGGGTCTATTGTTGTGACTCTCGCCGGTGCCTCCAACGAGGGAAGGTTATGGGCGTGCTGTACCCTGGCCCGGTAAGCAGGCATAACCTTGTGTGACCGTTGTTGAGTTATTTGAGTTTTTGGATCCGTGACCCCGTGTGGGACGGGCCACGGCGGTGGTCGTTGTGTCTGGAGGTAGACACGGGGCCACCCATGACTTAGCCCGTTGGGGAGTGAGTTGGAGTGGCCGGAAGAGTGTCATGGCAGTAGGACTGTTTTGTCGAAACGTCATTGGTCCACCCGAATGGGAGTGCGAGGCCATGGGTTCCGTAGTGTGGGTACAGTGTACTAACCTCTACAGAGTGTATATTAAATATATCGATAGTTGCGCCCGCGGTTAAGGGCCCAGGTCAAAAGTAGGTCACACCATGAGTCAACAGTAATAAGAATAAGGAGATAAGTTGATTGTGATCGCCGGAAGGATCACAGGCCAAGTGTTGGTCGGGTGGTGATTTCCATAAGGATCACGGTGGTATCGATGATACCGAGTTGTTGTATATTCGTGATGTGGTACGAGAGTCGTGGGTAAAGATCAAGCTCCTTGTGGTCAGTTAATGATTACTACTGTATTGTTTATACCAAGATTGATTTGATCCTGAGATGATCATGTGATGTCCGAGGTTGGTAAGTGATGCATGTGTTGGTTACGAGGTAACCAGAGCAGAATAAGTAGTGCATGATAGTGTCATCATGTTGCATGCTAGTATTGTCGGATTAATACATTGATGTTGTGTTAGCTGTATCATGTTTATGTTGGTCATGCCATGTTATTCTGATGATCTCATGATAATTCATGTTTAACCTGTAATTGCCATGTTGTTGTTTGTCTTGAATGCTTCTGGTTTTTGTGAGCTTGCAAGTACATTCAATGTACTGACCTGGCATTTCATGCCAGCTTGCAGGTCATTCCGGATTTGATTGCTTGTTTGTCGTGGAGTCCTTGTTTGAGAGCTAGGATAAGCGTTCCAGCCAGAGTTCCTGCGGAGTGGAGTTCACCACCATATTCGTTGTTCCACTGATAGAGTTATTCCGCTGCTTCGAGTTGTTCTGCTACTTGCATAGAGCAGCGGAGGATGGCGTAGTGTCGCCATGCCGATGTTATTCATTGTCATATTGGATACCTTGTATTCATATTCATGTAATAATAAAGAGTTGGTTTGTTCTATGCTAAGCAGTGTCGTATTCCAGAAGACTTCATCTCGATCTCTGGGCTGGAATACGAGGCGTTCCAGTTTTCTCTGAGCCGAGGTGCCACAATGGTAGGGCTGGAGGAGGTGTGTATGGGCACCTGTGAGCCAGCGCTGGACTCACGAGGCCCTACCTCAAGGCGGGTTGCACCTGGTCTTGATGGGGGATGCTTGAATTAGTCATGTGAGATGGTTAGGCAGCCTGCACCGAATGAGTCTCCTAAGGTTATTGCATGAGAAGGCCAGACACCAACGACCCCAGGAGGTGACGTGAATGGGGCTGGCCCGCCAGACAGAGCTCGGCCGTTGGGTTTATCGACACTGCAGGGACAGACCCGAGCATAGACGTTGTGCCCAGTCTTCTCATGCAAAGATCCTGAAGAAAAACAACTGGCGCGCGGTTCCCGTGGCCATGGGGGCACCAGGTCGTGCGCCCTCACACATCCACCCACGATTAGCTCATGCGAGAACAAGGCACCAAGGGCCATGAGAGGTGACGTACACGGGGACTGGCACGTGAGCCAAAGCTCAGCCTCTTGGATTTAGCGACGCTGCAGGGACGGACCCGAGCACAGACGTCGTGCCAATCCTTAATCATGAGGCGGTCGCAGGAGGGCTTGCAAGGGCGCGAGACGTTCTCAGCGACGAAGCACCGATTAGGCAGTTAATAATTTTAAAGTAACTTGCGAAGGATTGTAAACTAGCTTTGGTATATGCAGAAGGGATACATGCCGTAGGGACGGGCCCACACGGCTTGGGGACGATGCAGCTCGAGGGGCGCCCCCAGACTGAACGAACTAGAGAGATGTCATCTAGTACCATCATTGAAGAGGTGTTGAAGTAGCCAAAAAAACGTGCGCTGCTGGAGTCCTTCCTCACGAGCCGCTCTGGTGCCGAGCCTCGGGAGGCTCAGAGGGCCCGGAGGCTCCTAGAGGTGCTCCTCCATCTCCGCCAAGATCGCCTGATGCCTGGCCTCGCAAGCCGTCTAGGCGTCCCTCATGTCGCGCTGGAACACTTCAGCCGTGCCCGGCAGGCCAAAGGGCATGCAGACGTAGTTGTGAGGTGGACCCCCACACCGGCCGATGCAAGATGGCCACATGAGCTGCCGAGATGCGGCCCTGTTGAGCCAGGGGATTTCGATGCAGAGGCGGAACTCCTTACCCTCGGCAGGGCAGTGAGCTGTGCTGTGCGGCAGGCGACAATCGCCTTGCAGAACCCTTGCTTCTTGAATCTCCTCGATTGCCTTGCTGATGAACTCCTGAACGCCTGGTGCCTCATGTCTGCTATCTTCTCATGGGAAGCATGCTCTGAAGAGCGCCTCCACATGGTGCCCGAGCGCCTCCCTCGTGACCCTGGCTAGGTCTGAGGCCCTCCAACGGAGAGCCCCCGAGCCCATCCTGAGAGGGGCACCGGGCACGCCTTCCTATGCAATGGGTGAAGGTGTCGTGTCCGGGGACACGAGGCTCAGCGCTGTGGCCTCAAGTGATGCTTCCTCACGAGACCCCTGTCCCAACTGCAGCTTCTTTGTCTTCGGGGCGACCTCAGGAGGGAGGGCACCGTCCTCGTCTTCAGGGTTCTCGACCGCTGCAGCCTAGAAGGCGCGCTCGAGGGAGCACAACGCATCCTTGATGGCCAATCCAGCTGGGATAGTGCACACGGCTTCTACCTCTGCCCACTTGGTGAACTTGTCGATGGCGACGTAGAGGTATCGGTAGCCCCCTGGCGCCCGAGGGAACGGCCCCAAGATGTCCAGCCCCCAGACCGCAAACGGCCACGTGAGCGGGATTGTCTGGAGGCCCTACGCGGGCTGGTGGATTTGGTTGGCATGAAACTGGCATGCTTCACAAGAGCGCACCAGCTCTGCAGCGTCGTTGAGCACAGTGGGCCAGTAGAAGCCGCTACGGAACGCCTTGCCCACATGAGTACATGACGAGGAATGATGCCCGCAGTCCCCACTATGTATGTCCGCTAGCAGCTCGAAACCCTGTTCCCCGGAGATGCACCGCAGTGAAATGTCATTGGGCCACTTGCGATATAACTCACCATCTTGAATGCAGTATGCGGTAGCTTGACGGGCCACACGCTCGACGTCTTCCTCCTTCTCTGGCAGGGTCCCCTAAAGCAAGTACGCCTTGAACTCTCCGATCTAGCACCCCTCTTGAGCTCGAGGGCAAGTAGCAGGTGGGCCCCCGAGGGGTGGCCACAGGCTGGGGCGCCCGTCACGGGTGCCTGCGGCAAGTCCTCCCGAGGCGGTGCTGGAGTCGTGGTGTGGGGAGTCGCAGACGCTTGAAGAGCCGCTCCTCAAACAATCCTGGCTCTTGAGGGAGCCTGCAAGAGGCCCTCTTGGCGATGTCGTCTGCTTCCTTGTTCGTTCCGCGCCGCACATGCTGCAGCTCCACGCCCATAAACCGCTTCTCCATCTTGCGCACCTCGAACCATGTGTTCATCCTTAGGCGTGTACTCCTTGTTGGATAAGTTGACGAGGAGCTGAGAGTCGCCCTTGATGCTGAGGAGCTTTACCCCCAGTGCGGCCGCGGACCTTCTCGCCCTGCTGGAAGCAGAGCTACACTGTGTAGTAGAGCTTGTCCTTGATGGGTGAGATGAGGACGGCCCCCGCTCCTGTGCCTTGTTGCGCAAATGCCCCATCAAAGTACATGATCCATCTGTCCGGTTCCTCGTCTCATGGCAGGCGGGAGCGGTCCTCGCCTACCCCGTGGTCGGGAGCATCAGTCCATTCGGCCATGAAGTCCGCGAGGGTCGCGCCCTTGATGACCTTGGTGGTGCTGAACTCGAGATTGAACGCCTAAAGCTCAATGTTCCACTCAGCAACTCGCTCGGTGGCGTTCGGGCTCCGTAGCACCCTCTCCAGCGTGTACGCCGGGACAACCTTGATGGGGTGGCCTTTAAAGTAGTGGCGCAGCTTCCGGGAGGCGACTAGAAGCACGAGCAAGAGTATATGAGGCATGGGGTAGCGCGCCCGGGTGTCCCTCAGTACCGTGCTGACAAAGTAGACAAGGTGCTCGACGAGGGGGGAGGCATCAGCGGATTCTTGTTCTTCATGAGGGCGCGGTGCCACCATCATTGACGGGCTAGTCAAATATCTCTTGAGGTCTTTGAAGGCTGCTTTCGCCTCTGGGGTGCACAAGAATGGCTCCTTCCTCTTCATCAGCTTGAAAAATGGGAGGGCGCGCTCCCCCAGCATGGAAATGGAACGCCCAAGTGAGGTCACGCAGCCCGCCAGCTTCTGCATCTCCTTTAGGGTTTGTTGGGGGCTCATGTCCTCTATCGCCTTGACCTTCTTTGGGTTGGGCTCGATCCCTCTGTGTGACACCAAGAAGCCCAGCAACTTGCCAGAGGGAACCCCGAACACACACTCCTCAGGATTAAGCCGAAGATCCACCTTGCGTAGGCTGGCGAACGTCTCCTCCAGATCTCCTATGAGTGTCCCGGCCTCCCGAGACTTCACCACTATATCATCAACATAGGCCTATGCGTTCCTCCCGAGCTGTGAGCCTAGGGTGATATGCATCAGTTGCTGGAAGGTTGCCCCAGCGTTACGCAGCCCGAAGGGCATGCAGGTGTAGCAGTACACCCCGCAAGGGGTGAGGAATGTCGTTTTCTCCACCTCCTCCACGGCCATATTGATCTGGTGGTAGCCTAAGAAGGCGTCCAGGAAGCACAACAGTTCGCATTCGGCGGTGGAGTCGATGATCTGGTCGATGCGAGGGAGCGGGAAGGGATCTTGCGGGCAGACCTTGTTGAGGTTGGTGAAGTCGACACACATGCGCTCCTTCCCTCCTTTCTTGGGGATGATGACAGGGTTCGCCAGCCACTCCGGGTATCGTACCTCTCTGATGACCCCTGCGGCTTGTAGCTTGCGGGTTTCCTGGACGATGAAGGCCTACTTCTCGGTGGACTGACGGTGAGCCTTCTACTTCACTGGCCGCAAGTTTGGGCATACCCTTAGGTGGTGCTCGATTATCCCCCTTGGGACCCCAGCCAAGTGTTTGGGTTCCCAAGGGAATACATCCTTGTTGGCTCGCAGAAAGTTGATCAATGCCTCCTCTTGGTCCAGAGGGAGGCCAGCCACTATGGTGAAGGTGGCGCTGGTCGCCCCATCCTCGGTGGCCAGCACTTGCTTCGTCTCGACTCGGTCTTGGGAGAATAATTGCTTCTTCTTGGCCGGCGCTGCTTCTGGGGCCTCCTGACCCCCCTTCTCGTCAGGCAGCATAGACGCAGCTAACCTGAAGGCGAGCTTGAGGGCCTGCAGTGCGCCATTGCCACCGTGAGGACACTGTTGCTGTCGGGCATCTTCATGAGGTTGTACGTAGGGTGAGTCGCAGCTATAAACTGGGCCAAGGCCGGGTACCCCAGAATAGCATTGTACGACAGGTCGATCCTGGTTATGTTGAAGTCGATGAGCTCGGTGCGGCAGTTGTCGCGGATCTCGATGGTGACAGGGAGGCGGATCTACCCCAGGGGCTGGTGGAGCCGCCGCCGACCCCAAAGAAAGGCTTGGAGGGGCGGAGTCAGCTGGGCGGCACATGCAGCAGGCCAAACGCCTTCGGGGAGAGCACGTTGAGGCCAGCCCCGCCATTGATGAGGGTTCTGGTGACCACCACGTGGCAGACGGTGGGGGTGCAAAGCATTGGGAGCGCGCCTGCTCCCGTCGTGGCGGCAGGATGATCCTCGGGGCCGAAGGTGAGGTCGGCCTTGGGTGCCGCCCAGCCCGGGGGATCCCCCGAGCCCGCCTGGGTGGCGCCTACTCGCCGATAGAACTGCTTGATGTGGCGGTCGGAGGGTGGTGCCTGTGAGCCACCTAGGAGAGCTGTAACGACCAGGGGCGCCGGTGTCGCGTAGTGGGCGAGGAAGAGGTCGCGCAGCTCTTCCCAGGAGGCCACCGAGGACGTCGGCAGGTTGAGCAACCAGGCGCGTGGTGTGCCTACAAGGGCCATGGGGAGCCAGTTGGCCTTCACCTTGTCGTCTCCGCCGGCCGCCCAGACTGCCTCCTCGTACGCTTGAAGAAAGGCGGCCAGATCCGCCGCGCTGTCATAATGCGGCGGCATCTTCTATCGGACCTTGGGCGGCCACTACACCTGCCGCAGGGAGAGGGTGAAGCAGCGCAGCCCCGACGCTTCTTCAGGAGCGCGCGTCGACTGGGCCGACAGAGGATCGCTCGCCATTGGGGTCAGCGGCATGATCTAGCGGTCGAGGTAGAAGATTCCGACGCACCCCTACCTGGCGCTCCAAATGTCGGATTAAGGGATCCACAAACCGTTGAGAGGTTCAAACTCTAAGGTGCGTGCAGAGATCTCAACCTACCTAGCTTGCCTACTCGCGATCCTCCTAAGCCTAGCGCGTCAAGCTCAAAGAGACAAAGAGACGCAGCAGTTTATCCTGGTTCAGGCCACCTTGCGATGTAATACCCTACTCCAGCTTTTTGGTGGATTGCCTCGAAGGGCTGAGGATGAACTAGTACAGTGGATAAACAAGCCTCGGGAGGTGAGGTGTTCTTGAGCCCAAGAGAGCTGGTGAGGTGGTCGGATGAGAATGGCTCCGACCCCCTCCCCCCCTCCTGCCCCGATGGTGGTGGCTAAGTCCTATTTATAGTGGCGTTGGTCCTCTTCCCAAATGTTGAAGGTAAGGGATCCCACAACGGCCAGATTTGAAGGCGGACAAGAAGTACACCCTATCCTGACTAAACTGGTCTTCGACTGTAAGAGCCGCTGGTCATGACGCTACGGTGGGCTCAGCAATGACCTCCGTCCTGCCGTCCTGGCGGTCTTGGTCTCGTTGCACCAGAATGGAAACCTTTGGCTGATTCCTCGGGACTCCGCGCCTGTGGCTTGCCTCCCATGCACCAAAGAGGAAACATGCGCTCTGCGCCCGCCTGGCCTTGGTCGTCATGGATCACGTCAGCTGAGCCTCGTGAGGTGAACCTTGCATAGAACTCTCCGCCCCTCGGGAGCCAGCCTGAGGAGGTTGATCCCCTCGGGGGTCTTGGTGTCATCCGCATCACGAGGCTTGGCCCCTCGCGAGGGTCTTGTGTTGTCGATGCTGAAGCTGGGCCGTACCAGGCCATCGGTGGAGCCACGTGGTGGGCCGCAGGCAGGCAGGGCTGGATACCCCAATATCCAGGACGCCGACAATGTTGCTTAATGGCTTGCTTGCTCAAAGTGCTTAGTGATATGCTCCAAAACCATCACCCACTTTCTCATTTCCACATATATCCTAAACCTAAATGTCACACTTGGCCCCACTGATTTGATCTATCCGGCGGCACCGAGTTTCATCTGATACAGCCATTTCCAAACCCTAATCAGTTTGGTCTTACAGGTGGATCTCGCTCTCACCGAGATGGGCTTGCAAATTCTCTGTGATCTGTTGCAACATTTTGGGTCTAACCGAGTTTGTTCAGTCGGTCCCACCGAGTTTGCTTGACCGATATTTAGTTTGCCCATTAGAAAAATTGGTCCCACTGAGTTTGAGTAATCGGTCAAACCGAGTTGAGTTTTACCCTAACCCTTGCACATCGGTCCCACCTAGTTGACCTTGTCGGTCCCACCGAAAACTCTAACACTCACATTTTGACATGAATCGGTCTGACCGAGTTTCACCATTCGGTCCCATCGAGTTTGGGAATCTGTGTGTAACGGCTAGATTTTGTGTGGAGGCTATATATACCCCTCCACCCCTTCTTCATTTGTGAGGAGAGCCATTAGAACGTGCCTACACTTCCACTACTCATTTTCTGAGAGAGAACCACCTACTCATGGGTTGAGACCAAGATATTCCAATCCAACCACAAGAATCTTGATCTCTAGCCTTCCCCAAGTTGCTTTCCACTCAAATCATCTTTCCACCATAGCCAAATTTGTGAGAGGGAGTTGAGTGTTGGGGAGACTATCATTTGAAGCACAAGAGCAAGGAGTTCAGCATCAACACACTGCTACGTCTTGAGCTTGCGTTGGTTTTCCTTGAAGAGGAAAGGGTGATGCAGCAATAGTAGTGTAAGTATTTCCCTCAGTTTTTGAGAACCAAGGTATCAATCCAGTAGGAGGCTCCTCAAAAGTCCCACGCACCTACACAAACAAACAAAGAACTCACAACCAACACAATAAAGGGGTTGTCAATCCCTTCATGGCCACTTGCAAAAGTGAGATCTGATAGAGATAGTATGATAAGATAAATATATTTTTGGTATTTTATAATATAGATGCAAAAAGTAAAGATGCAAATAAAAGTAGATTGAAAGCTTATATGATAAAAGATAGACCCGGGGGGCATAGGTTTCACTAGTGGCTACTCTCAAGATAGCATAAGTATTACCGTGGGTGAACGAATTACTGTCGAGCAATTGATAGAAAAGCGAATAATTATGAGATTATCTAGGCATGATCATGTATATAGGCATCACGTCCGTGACAAGTAGACCGACTCCTGCATGCATCTACTACTATTACTCAACACATCGACCGCTATCCAGCATGCATCTAGAGTATTAAGTTCATAAGAATAGAGTAACGCATTAAGAAAGATGACATGATTTAGAGGGATAAACTCAAGCAATATGATATAAACCCCATCTTTTTATCCTCGATGGAAACAATATAATACGTGCCTTGCAACCCTTTCTGTCACTAGGTAAGGACACGGCAAGATTGAACCCAAAGCTAAGAACTTCTCCCATGGCAAGAAAGATCAATCTAGTAGGCCAAACCAAACTGATAATTCAAAGAGACTTGCAAAGATAACTCAATCATACATAAAAGAATTCAGAAAAAATCAAATATTTCTCATAGATAAACCTTATCATAAACACACAATTCATCGGATCTCGACAAACACACCGCAAAAAGAGTTTACATCGAATAGATCTTCACAAGAGAGGGGGAGGCCATTGTATTGAGATCCTTAAAGAGACAAGAAGCCATCAAGCTAATAACTATGGACCCGAAGGTCTGTGGTAAACTACTCACAACTCATCGGAGGAGCTATGGTGTTGATGTAGTAGCCCTCCGTGGTCGATTCCCCCTTCGGCGGAGCTCCGGCGAAGGCTCCAAGATGGGATCTCGCGGATACAAAAGGTTATGGCGGTGGAAATTGTTTTTCGTTGGCTCGCTGGATGTTTTCGGGGTATGTAGGTATATATAGGAGGAAGAAGTACGTCGGTGGCCGCTCGTGGGGCCCAGGAGATAGGGGGCACGCCCAGGAGGGGTGGACGCGCCCTCCTATCTCCTGGCTGCCTCATTTACTTCTTGACTTGCACTCCAAGTTCTCCGGATCATGTTCGTTCCAAAAATCACGCTCCCGAAGGTTTCATTCCATTTGGACTCCTTTTGGTATTCCTTTTCTTCGAAATACTGAAATAGGCAAAAAAACAGCAATACGGGCTGGCCTCCGGTTAGTAGGTTACTCCAAAAAATGATATAAATGTGTAAAATAAAGCCCATAAACATCCAAAAGGGGTAATATGTTAGCATGGAACAATCAAAAATTATAGATACGTTGGAGACGTATCACACACCATCTATTTCCTTTTGGAGAGTGGTGTCTCCTAGATTGGTTAGGTGTCAGTTGGGAGCCTCCATCAAGATTGTGGAGTTGAACCAAGGAGTTTGTAAGGGCAAGGAGATCGCCTACTTCGTGAAGATCTACCCTAGTGAGGCAAGTCCTTCGTGGGCGATGGCCATGGTGGGATAGACAAGGTTGCTTCTTCATGGACCCTTCATGGGTGGAGCCCTCAGTGGACTCGCGCAACCGTTACCCTTATCTCCACCAACGTGGATGTACGATAGCACCACCTATTGGAACCACGCCAAAAATCTCCGTGTCTCCAATTGCGTTTGCACACTCCAATCCCATCCCCTTACTTTCTTGCAAGTTGCATGCTTTACTTTACGCTGCTCATATACTCTTTGCATGCTTGCTTGAATTGTATTGGGTATGCTTAAAATTGTGTTAATCTACCACCTCAACTTGAAAAACTTAAAAACTTTCACCTTTATTTGTTGAGGGTCTAATCACCCCCCCCCCTCTAGACACCTCTTTTCGATCCTTTCAATTGGTATCACAGCTTTGGTCTCCATTGCTTTGGTTTAATCACCATTGGAGGAAGATGGATGAGTCTACGTTGGGGAGTCTTAGACGTAGAGTGCCTATGCTTGGAAGTTTTCATGAATATAACTTGGAAAAGTACATTACTACTCCTTGTGAACCCCTTGTAGATCCCTTGCATCCTACCCATGATGAGTCTCTTGACATGATTCGTAGAATCGTAATCTTAGAACTATTAATCTTATCACTAGAGGTTTGCCTAGAAACTTGATTAGTCACTTTCCAACTCTTGATTATGCTTATACTATATGGAGATTTCTCGAGGAACAATTTCCGGACTATTCCTTGAAAAACTTAGATGAGATTCTTCATAAGTCTATTGCTTTAAATAAGATGAATCCCAATGATCCTAAGTTTGGAGATTGTTTATTTGAGGTTACCAATCTTATGCACGCCAAAGGAGATGTTGGAATTATTAGCAATATTATTTCTGAAGCTATTAGAATTCATAGAAATGAACATTTTCAAAATCATATATCTAATGAATCACTCTCTCTAGGAAATGATCATTTGCAAGATGATGTTGAACATGGATACTATGATAAGGATGATGATAATGACTTTGATCTTGAAGAGTCTATGAGACACTTTGGTCTTATGGCTAAATTTCGCGGCTACATGGATGGAGGAAAGGAATGGGTCCTTGATAGTGGATGTACCGATCACATGACCGGAGACAAAGATATGTTTCGTGAGCTTGCTGAAAACGATGGCCCTCGAACATATGTCACTTTTGGTGATAACTCAAAGGGTAAGGTGGTTGGCCTCGGTAAGGTGGCCATCTCACATGACAACTCCATACAAAATGTTATCCTCGTTGAATCTCTTGGCTATAATCTGCTTTCTGTATCTAGATTATCTGACTTTGGTTTCAATGTCCTATTTACCGAAGTAGATTGCTAGGTGTTTCAAAGAGATAATCATAAAATGGTCTTTATCAGTATACGTAGAGGTAATCTATACATTGTTGATTTCACTAAAAAGGCTCAACCTAGAACTTGCTTGATTGCTAAATCTTCCAGAGGTTGGTTGTGGCATAATGGTTAGGTCATGTGGGCATGCGAAAACTTGACAAGCTTATTAAAGGTGATCATATCCTTGGTGTTAGAGATGACATATTTGAATAGGATAGACTTTGCACAGCTTCCCAAGCAAGAAAACAGGTTGGAGGAAGCCACCCCGTGAAGAACATCATGACTACAAGGAGACCGCTCGAGCTACTTCACATGGATCTTTTTGGTCCCAACGCCTACAAGAGTCTCGGTGGTAACTCGTTTGGACTAGTCATTGTTGATGATTTTTCAAGATTTACATGGGTGTTCTTTCTTGATGATAAATCGCAGGTCCAAAAGATCCTCAAAAACTTCACTAGGAAGGCCCAAAATCAACTTGAAGTGAAGATCCAGAAGGTTCGCAGCAACAACGGAACGGAGTTCAAGAACGCCAATGTGGACACCTTTCTTAACAAAGAAGGGATTTCACATGAGTTTTCGGCTACGTACACACCACAACAAAATGGAGTTGCTGAGGGGAAGAACAAGATGTTAATCGAAATGGCAAGAACAATGTTTGATGAGTACAAGACGCCAAAACACTTTTGGGCGGAAGTGGTTGAGACAGCTTGTCATGCCACGAATCGTCTATATCTTCACAAGCTACTCGGCAAGACGGCATACGAGCTTCTCACTGGTAACAAACCCCAAGTTGGATACTTTTGGGTATTCGGCTCAAAGTGTTAAATTCTTGATAAGCATCGTCGTTCTAAATTTGCTCCTAAATCTCATGAAGGTTTCCTACTCGGTTATGGCTCAAACTCTCACACTTACCGTGTCTACAACAATTTCACCCGAAAGGTTGTAGACACAGTAGATGTGAAGTTTGATGAATCTAACGGCTCGCAAGTAGAGCAATTGCCAATTGATGTAGGTGAGAAAGATCCTTCGGAAACAATTCAAGACTTGTCTATAGGCAAGATTCCGCCAATGGAGGTGAAGAAGCCTCAACTTCACGAAGGTGAACCACAAGTTGACTTGGAGGCATCCACAAATGGGACACACCAAGACGATGAAAACGAGGATGTACAACAAGATGAACCTTGATGACCTCCTTCTCCACCTCCATGGGAGAACAACAACGCCAACAACAACGAAGAAAGACAAGAAGAAGAAACAAGACAACGAAGAGGATGTTCCACCCCAACCTAAACAAAATCTCTCACGAGTTCGAGCAGGAGTCTCAAGAGATCATCCCGTCGAACAAATCTTTGATGACATTCAAACCGGGAGAATTACTCGCTCTAAATCTCGTTTGGCTAATTTTTGTGAACATTACTCATTCATTTCTAGCATTGAACCTATGAAGGTCGAAGAAGCATTAGAAGATCCATATTGGATAAATGCCATGTATGAAGAGCTACACAACTTTGAGAGGAACCAAGTGTGGACGTTGGTTGAAAAGCCTGATGAGAAGCACAATGTCATTGGAACCAAATGGGTGTTTCAGAACAAGCAAGATGAAGATGGACAAGTTGTATGCAACAAGGCTCGTCTCGTCGCTCAAGGCTACACTCAAGTCAAAGGTATGGACTATGGTGAGACTTATGCCCCCGTTGCTAGACTTTAGTCCATTCGCATCTTACTTGCCTATGCCAATCATCATGACATTACCTTATATCAAATGGACATCAAAAGTGCTTTTCTTAATGGTGAAATTGAGGAGGAACTTTATGTTAAACAACCTGTCGGCTTTGTTAATCCTAAGAAACCCGACCATGTTTACAAACTCCACAAAGCTCTTTATGGTCTTAAGCAAGCTCCTAGAGCTTGGTATAAATGCTTGACTAAGTTTCTTCATGAAAATGGGTTTGAAATTGGTAAAATTGACTCTACACTCTTTACTAAAAGGGTTAATGGAGAATTATTTGTGTCCCAAATTTATGTTGATGATATCATATTTGGTTAAACTAACCCTCATTTCAGTGAAAATTTTGGAAAGGTTATGTTGGAGAAGTTTGAGATGTCTATGATGAGTGAACTCAAGTTCTTTTTTGGTTTGCAAATCAATCAAACTAAGGAGGGAACCTTTATCTCTCAAACCAAGTATACCAAGGACTTATTTAAGAAGTTCAACATGCAAGAATGCAAAGGTATGAATACCCCCATGCCTACTAGTGGACATCTTGACTTGACAAAGGATGGCGAAACGGTTAACCAAAAGTTTTACCGCTCTATGATTGGTTCATTGTTATATCTATGTGCCTCTCGTCCTGATATCATGCTAAGTGTGTGCATGTGTGCGCGATATCCAGCGGCTCCCAAAGAGTGTCATCTTAAGGCTGTGAAAAGGAAAGTGAGATACTTAATACATACACCAAATTTTGGCATTTGGTATCCTAAGAGGTCTTCTTTTAATCTTGTTGGATACTCCGACTCAGACTATGCCGGTGACAAGGTTGACAGGAAGTCCACTTCGGGTACTTGTCAATTTCTTGGTAGATCTCTTGTGTCTTGGTCCTCCAAGAAATAAAACTCGGTATCCTTACCCACCACCGAAGCGGAATACATTGCCGCTGATTCATGTTGTGCTCAATTACTTTGGATGACCCAAACTCTTAAATATTATGGAATATATGTGAAACATGTTCCTTTCCTTTGTGACAATGAGAGTGCTATTAATATTGCTCATAATCACGTGCAACATTCTCGAATTAAGCATATTGAAGTTCGTCAACATTTCATTCGAGATCATGTTGCTAAGGGAGATACCAAACTTAAGCATGTTCGTACCGGTAAGCAATTGGCGGACATATTCACCAAACCACTTGATGAGAAAGTGTTTTGTAGGTTGAGAGGTGAATTTAACATCATTGATGCTTAAACTTTGGAGTAGAAACTCCATGAGGATGCATGCAAGGCATGAGCCTTACTATGACTAATCCTTGACATTTCTCTCGTGATGATGATCATATGTCTTGGATATTCTTGTAGTCTTGCATGCTATCTAACCCTTGTAGGTACTTGGATGAACCCAACTCTATGAGATTGCAACTCAATCATATTCTAAGCAATCTCTACATCTCTGAGTCTCTACAAAATGGTGGATGAAGACAAGGAAGCACGAATCCACTCAATATATCCTTTGACAAATTTCTTATATCAAATTTCATTTGGTATCAAATTTCATGATTGTCACTTTGGATACACAAGTGCTCTTCCTTGCAAGTCTAACCCATGTAGGAAGATGAACTTCAACTACAAGTGGTGCTCCGAACTCTTGATGATTTACATCAACTTGAGCACCCTACACAAGTTCAACTACATGACCAAGTGCAACACCACCACCCAAGGTATGTCATTCCATCTTAGAGAAGCTTTACCCCAAGACATGGGTCAAGGCAACTCAACAAGATGTGAATACATCAAGATGCTTAAACGAAAAATGGCAACCCCATTTTAAGCTTAAACGATGAGTATGACCTATGATCAAGTGTCCTCGCTTGACTCCTAAGTCAATATACTCTAACATAGGTGACTTTGTCGCCGATCATTTCTAGATGAAGTTCTCTAGTGTTTCTTTGTGCTCTTGCATTTGTATCTTGCATGCTAGTTCCCCTTTCGAAAAAAACTTCATCTAGATCTCTTTTCTTTTCTCTGTTGTTTTCTGCATTTCCCTGCATCCAATTCATTGCAAATCCTTCAGTTAATTCCTTGCATATCCATGTGAGATCTTAGTTGTCTAAGTGAACTAAGGTGACAAGTGTTTTCTCTCTGGGTTGAACTCGGCCTCACCAGTTTGTTTACTTCGGCTGAACCGAACCATCTCAGTGCCACTGAAAGTAACAACTCGGTGCTATAGATTTCAATACTGAGATAAATACTATGTCATTTACATCCTACTTGACTCATGCTCCAGAAGTCCCTTCTTGGAAATTTATGTCAAAGGGGGAGAGAGAGCACATCAAAGCTTATCACATAAGAGAGAATGCACTCCTAAAGCTTCTCCTGATGCTTCCATTCTTAAGAGGAAAGTTGTCTCATGTCTTCAAGAGGGGAAAGACATGATAGTATATGTTTATCTTGCTCTGATTTTCTTGTTTGCTCTGATTTTCTATTACCCTATCTTCTCCCATTATCCAACGTCAGATTCAGGGGGACAAAGACACCTAAGGGAAGAAAATCTTTGGAATTCATTGCATATCTTTATTCTTGGGGACATGTCAATAACCAAATAGAGTACCTAGTACTCACTCTCTACATGTCATCCCAGTCTTGGTATTCTTGTGTTCTTCTGCTCTTGCTCTATCTAGTAGATGTTCTTGTCTTATCTAACCTTGTTTACTCAGGTACATCTTACTCAAAGCTAGCTCAAGACCACAGGGTAAGTATATGCATCACAATCATGTGCATGAAGACCTCTTGCTGGTGTACATATTGTTTGCAACATCTACATCATTTGCTCTGATGCATATAGCCAAGACACAGTAACTCATTGCTTGCTCTGACATGCTTATGCATTCTCATACTCTTATGATCCATCATCACATGATTGCATACATGTAGGGGGAGTTAATGCATGTTGCATGTCCTGCCAAAGCTTTACTTGCTATTTCCTTATATCTTTATCTAAAGTTTTCATGTATGTTGTCATCAATTACCAAAAATGGGGAGATTGAAAGCACAAGTGCTCCCTGGGTGATCTTGGTAATTTATGTCAACATATCTCTTGTTGGACTAATACTTCTACCTAGTATATTTCATAGAAGTTCAACATTGGAGTGGCATGGACATGGACAAGAGGATGTGGAACCCCTTCAAGTTGCTAAGGAGAAATATTGGCAAAAGCTCAAGAATCTACATTTTATTTTAGTGATCCAAGATCACATTGAGTCCATAGGAAAGCCAATACTATTAAAAGGGGATGAGGTGTTGCTTAATGGCTTGCTTGCTCAAAGTGCTTAGTGATATGCTCCAAAAGCCTCAGCCACTTTCTCATTTCCACATATGTCCTAAACCTAAATGTCAAACTCGGCCCCACCGATTTGATCTATCTAGTGCCACCGAGTTTCATCTGATACAGCCATTGCCAAACCCTAATTAGTTCGGTCTTACCGATGGGATCTCGATTCCATCGAGATGGGCTTGCAAATTCTCTGTGATCTATTGCAACATTTTTGGTCTAACTGAGTTTGTTCAGTCAGTCCCACCGAGTTTGCTTGACCAATATTTAGTTTGCTCATTACCAAAATTGGTCCCACCGAGTTTGTGTAATCGGTCAAACTGAGTTGAGGTTTTACCCTAACCCTTGCATATCGGTCCCACCGAGTTGACCTTGTCGGTCCCACCAAAAACTCTAACGTTCACATTTTTTACCTAAATCGGTCTGACCGAGTTTCACCATTCGGTCCCACCGAGTTTGGGAATCTGTGTGTAACAGCTAGATTTTGTGTGGAGGCTATATATACCCATCCACCCCTTCTTCATTCGTGAGGAGAGCCATCAGAACATGCCTACACTTCGACCACTCATTTTCTGAGAGAGAACCACCTACTCATGTGTTGAGACCAAGATATTCCAATCCAACCACAAGAATCTTGATCTCTAGCCTTCCCCAAGTTGCTTTCCACTCAAATCATCTTTCCACCATAGCCAAATATGTGAGAGAGAGTTGAGTGTTGGGGAGACTATCATTTGAAGCACAAGAGCAAGGAGTTCATCATCAACACACCATCTATTACCTTTTGGAGAGTGGTGTCTCCTAGATTGGTTAGGTGTCACTTGGGAGCCTCCGTCAAGATTGTCGAGTTGAACCAAGGAGTTTGTAAGGGCAAGGAGATCGCCTACTTCATGAAGATCTACCCTAATGAGGCAAGTCCTTCATGGGCGATGGCCATGGTGGCATAGACAAGGTTGCTTCTTCGAGTTCCTTTCATGGGTGGAGACCTCCATGGACTTGCGCAACCGTTACCCTTTGTGGGTTGAAGTCTCCACCAATGTGGATGTACGATAGCACCACCTATCGGAACTACAACAAAAATCTCTGTGTCTCCAATTGCGTTTGCACACTCCAATCCCATCCCCTTACTTTCTTGCAAGTTGCATGCTTTACTTTCCTCTGCTCATATACTCTTTGCATGCTTGCTTGAATTGTATTGGGTATGCTTAAAATTGTGTTAATATACCACCTCAACTTGAAAAACTTTAAAACTGCCACCTTTATTTGTTGAGGGTCTAATCACCCCCCCTCTAGACACCTCTTCTCGATCCTTTCAAAAGGACCTCCGCCCTATGGTTTCCAAGCTTCAACTTCGGGTGGAGCCTTGGCAAGGACTGTGGCTTTCCAAGGCGGCACGAATGGTTCTGATGAACTCCTCCCTTATTAGCCTACTGATGTACCTTATGGGATTCTATAGCCTGCACGAATCCCTTCATCATGAGATTACCAAATACCTATCCCGATTCTATTGGGCTAGGGAAGGCAAGAGATAGAAATACCACATGGTCAAGTGGTCCGAAATTTGCAAACCCAGGGACCAGGGCGGCCTTGGGGTAAATTCTTCCAAGCGGATGAGCATTGCCCTTCTCGCTAAGTGGCTATGGCGCATTGGGACTGGTGATGGTACACTATGGCTGGACATTATCCGCGTGAAGTACCTGCATGGACAACCTCTAGCTTTCGCCGCCAAAACATGGGGATCCCATTTCTGGCAATCAATTATCCAATTGATATCGGTTCTTTGGATAGGAACCTCGATTAGAGTAGGATCCGGTACCAGCACCCTATTCTGGGTAGATAGATTGTCTAGAACCAGACCGTTTGTGAAATGGTTCTATGTGTTATTTTTGATTTGCACCCGCCCACAACTTACAGTGGGCGCCACTTTAGAAAACTTCAGATCTATTGCCTTTCGGCGAACCTTTGGGGCGCTTGAACAGGAGAAATGAGAGGAGTTGTTGGAATGCATAGCCTTGCACACTCCTTCCCTTGAGTTGAACTCCCTAGCGTGGCGTCTCGAGCTGAGTGGCGCATTTTCCACTAAGTCCTTGTATCTTGCCATTGTGGCTACTCCGGGCCCCATCGAGCTTATGATGCTATGGGACGTTAAATTGCCAATGAAGATCTGTATCTTCCTTTGGCAATGGGTATGTGGTCGTCTGTCTTCGGGCACTGAAGTGCTTAAGTGTAATGGTCCGGGTAACGGACTGTGCCCTCTTTGTGGAGTCCTAGAAGACTCCAACCAAATTTTCTTCCATTGCTCGGCAGCAATATTCCTCTGGAGTTTCTTCTGGGAGGTTGTTGGAGGGGTGTGGTACCATGATAACCTCTCGGACATGTTCTCGGAGATTCTTAGTTTCCCGACCATAAGGCGCCCCTCCCTTTGGGTAGCCATGGGTACACTAGCCTGGACCCTTTGGGACATTCACAATAAGTTAGTCATCGAGCACGTAATTCCTTGCCGTGTGACTGATGCCATCTTCAAAATGTGTGGATTCTTACAACTATGGAGACCGCTCAGCAAGCGACGCGACCGGGACGACATTGACACCATCATCTCGGGTCTTCGCTCCACTGCCACTGCGATGGCGCCAATGTCTCCCCCGCCACCCCCGGAGCCGGATTAGCACCTAGTTTTTTCCTTCTTTTCTTTTGTTGGGGCTTGTTATGCTGTGCCCCCAGCTGAACCTTCCCTTATATACTTGCTACTACTTATATTTCTTGCCCTGGACTTGAACTTCTATTGTTGTCAGATGCTTGGTGCTTGTGCTTTATAATATAAAGCAGGGGCAAACCCTTTTTTGTAAGACACGGTGATTTTTTGCGTGGTTTTGATAGGTGGTGCTATCTTACATCTACGTTGATGGAGACTCAAAACCACATAGAATAATAGCTGCGCGAGTCCACAGAGGGTTCATGAAGAAGCCACCTTATCTATTCCATCATGGCTTACACCCACGAAGGACTAGTCTCACTCGGGGAAGATCTTCATGAAGTAGGCGATCTCCTTGCCCTTACAAACTCCTTGGTTCAACTCCACAAGCTTGGAGGCTCCCAAGTGACACCTAACCAATCCAGGAGACACCACTCTCCAAAAGGTAATAGATGTTGTTGTTGATGATGAACTCCTTGCTCTTGTGCTTCAAAAGAGAGTCTCCTTAACACTCAATCACTTTCTCACAGATTTAGCATGATGGTGGGAGAAGGATCGAAGTGGAAAGCAACTTGAGGGGGCTATAAATCAAGGATAAAATGGTTGTAGTGCAATGTCTTGATCTCAACACAAGTGTAGGCGGTTCTCTCTAAGAAAATTGATATGGGAAGTGTAGCTTCATACGATTGTTCTCTCTAAGAGTGGGTGGTGGTGGAGGGGTATATATAGCCTTCACCAAAATTCAAGTTGTTGCAAACTTTAAGCACAAGTCGGTGACAGCGAAAAGAAATCTCGGTGAGACCGAATAGTGTAAAAGATTCAAACCTTAGGCTTTTCGGTGGGACTGGATGAATCCACTTGGTGAGACCGATATGTGATGACCTAAGCAAACTCATTATTTTGGTAATTCCAATTGGTTCATCTTGGTGATTCCGAAATGAGTTCGACTAGGTACAGAAACTTGGTGACTGCACTCTGTTGAGACCGAATGTCATCTTGGTTGTACTGAGTTTCTAGGGTTTGGCTTATGGCTCTGTCTTGGCTAACTCGGTGGGTCCGGATGTGAGTGATATGGTGGGGAAGAGTTTGATTTAGGGTATTGGACAAATGGAATGTGAGAAAGTGGTTGAGGGCTTTTGGAGTAGTATCTTCAAGCACTTGAGTAAATGACTCGTGATCAAAAACCTCATCCCCTTTTAATAGTATCGGCTTTCCTATGGACTCAGTGTTCTATTTGATCACTTAACCAAAAATGTAGAGTCTTTAAGCTCTTTCCAATGTGTATCCTTAGCATTTTGAGGGGTCCACAATCACATGTCCTTTCCACGCCAACATTGAACTTTCCAAAAAATATCTTTGAATGGACATTAGTTCAATGATGTATATGTTGTTATTAATTACCAAAACCACATGGGGATTAGTTGCACTTTCATCTATAAATAACAAACCACCTGCATGGAAAAAGCATTAGAGTGGTTTCTCCATGAAGGAACAACCTACGCTTTGTGAATGGCGCATGCAGCTTTGGAAACCACTTGCATGCCTCGCGAGTATTAGCTACACAAACTTTGAGGAGAAACGAGGAACCATCGGTGGCACATGTATGAAAAATGCCGCCAAAGCCACACTTTTTCTGTTCTTCTTAGCCTAACAAGCTTGCATAGCAACCACTACCACCGTCACAAGTGTGCTAAGTTTTTAGGTGAAGAAAACGATGGACTATCTAGGCATACCGACCATAAAACCTTCTCATTTTTGTCTTAGCACTTAGTTCCTTATGGTCTTGTCTCTTGCTCGAACATGATGAAGATTTAAGGTTGGGCAGGTCGATGACTGGATTTTACACTCATTTTACTATTGTTTAAACTAGGTAATTTCATATATTTTTGAGTAATCACTTTGATTTACCTACTAATGACTAATAATTGCAAAGTAAGATTAGTATGGTATTCGGAACCAAGTCTCTAGGGTAGATATGGTGCAGTCACATCCAATGCATTCACCTGGTTAAGTCCTTAATAATCGAGATAACCCCGCTGAGGGAGTCCTGCACTAAGGGGTCCTCAGGCGTCCAGGCTATGTGATGTGGGCCGAACTAATGGGCCATGAAGATACCAGATAGAAGAACCTTCCCCGTGTCCGGATGGGACTCTCCTTTGCGTGGATGGCAAGCTCGGCGTTCGGATCATGTATTTTCCTTCTTCTGAACCGACTATGTACAACCCTAGATCCCTCCGTGTCTATATAAACCGGAGAGTTTAGTCCGTAGGGCAAGAACACAATCATACAAGCTAGACATCTAGGGTTTAGCCATTACGATCTCGAGGTAGATCAACTCTTGTAACCCCCATATTATTCACCATAGTCAATCAAGCAGGAAGTAAGGTATTACCTCCATTAAGAGGGCCCGAACCTGGGTAAACATCATGTCCCCTACCTCCTTGTTACCGTCGATCCTTAGACGCACAGTTCGGGACCCCCTACCTGAGATCTGTTGGTTTTGACACCGACATTGGTGCTTTCATTGAGAGTTCCACTGTGTCGTCACCAGAAGGCTCGATGGATCCATCAACCATCCACACCAATTCTGCCCTGAGGGAGACTTTCCTCCTCGGCCAAATCTTCATATTCGGCAGCTCCGCACTGCGTGCCAATTTGATTGGCCATCTGGAGCAGATCGATAGCTATGCCCCTGGTCATCAGATCAGTTTTGGAAACCTAAACTGCATCGCTGATGTCGGAGGAGACTTGATCTTCCAAGGACTCGCGGCCTCAACCACTGCTCCGACATCAGATCCGGAACTCCTCACCGAGTCCAAAGACGGGAGTTTAGAACCCGCCGGGCCCTACACAGCCATAGAGCTCAACACTGGAAATATGGAGGGAATCGCTTCACCGGCCTGCCCGGAATCACTCCTGGCTCCCTTTATCCTCACCGAGCCGGACTCACCTCCACGCACCAGCTCCGAACTATCGAGGTCTGTGTTGCACGAGCTCGGTCAGGGAACTCTTGGCCTGCCCTGCTCCACGGATTTTCGCTTCCTTGTCCATACCTCGCCCTTAAACGAGGCTCTAGACCTAACATTATCTCTCGCCATTATGGAAGAACCGCTGCGAACTATGCCCAGCCCGCACTAGGGGCTGAGAGCAGGGAATTTCTTGTCCCACCCACCACCTACTTCATAGCCACTATCGAGGACTTAACCGACATGCTCGATTACGCTTCCGAGGACATCGATGGCATGGACGACAATGCCAAAGAAGAACAAGGCCAGAACACGCCACTTACTAGACGCTGGACGACTACCTCTATGTATGACGTGTATATGGTGGATACACCCAAAGAGGATGACGGCGAAGGTGGGAAGATCCCAGTCGAGAATACTTCTCCTGAGGCACCACCAAAGCGTCGTCGTCAGCAGCACCGCTCTAAACCGCGCTGAGAAAAAGATAGCAATACCGGCACCAAAGACAACAATACTCTGGATAACACCGAAGGCCAAGAAGCCCGGTAGAACCAACATCCGAACATGATGATTGGGAGGAGGGGCAAGTCAACCCCGACAATCCCATCGGGAATGAGGGTTTGGAGGATGATGATTACATACCAATATCCGAAGAAGACGAGAGCATCGACAATGAAGAATTCATCGTGCCAGAGGAACCCTTCAAACAAGAGCGCTTTAAGCACCGGCTAATAGCCACTGCAAGAAGCTTGAAAAATAAGCAGCATCAGCTTCAAGCTGATCAGGATCTGCTCAATGACAGATAGACTGATGTCCTAGCAGCCGAGGAATACGGCCTCGGATGCCCAACCAAGACTTATCCGAAGCGCAAGCTGCTACCTCAATTCGATGACGAGGCCCTAGAGCCTATACCACCCAAACGTAATGCTACTGAAGGACCTGACCGACAACCATGTGGCCGAGACAGAGCGGCAACTCAAGCCGAACACCCTCCTGCACCACCCCGCCATAAAGGTAAAGAGACATCAGCTGCAGGATACACTTACGACCTACGACAGGACTTGGACCATAGAGCTGGTCAGACCAGATCAATATACGGATCAAGGGGCCAAGCCCCAACGCGAGAAGACGGCCATCAAGCCTGGTGCACCAAGCATAACTTCACCCGGGCTGAAAACCGCATACGGACTCCATCCGAACTGCGCCATGATGTGGCCCGATATAGAGGCGCCGCGTACCCCCTATGCTTCACGGATAAGGTGATGGAACACCAGTTCCTAGAAGGGTTTAATCCCATGAACATCGAATCATACGATGGCACGATGGATCCCGCACTGTGGATCGAAGATTTCCTTCTCCGCATTCACATGGCTCGTGGTGATGATCTACACGCCATCCAATACCTCCCGCTCAAGATTAAGGGACCGGCTCGGCACTGGTTAAACAGCCTCCTAGAAAACTGTATTGGGAGTTGGGAAGACCTGGAGGATGCCTTTAGAGACAACTTCCAGGGCATCAATATCCGGCCCCCGGACGCCGATGACCTTAGTCACATAGTCAAGCAGCCCGGAGAGTCAACCAGAAAATTCTGGACCCGTTTCCTAGTCAAAAAGAACCAAATTGTCGACTGTCCGGACGCTGAGGCTCTAGCAGCCTTGAAACACAGCATCCGTGACGAATGGCTTGCCCGACATCTCGGCCAAGAAAAGCCGAAGTATATGGCAGCCCTCACATCGCTCATGACCCGCTTTTGCATGGGCAAAGATAGCTGGCTTGCATGCAGCAGCAACAGTACCAGCGATCCTGGCACTTCCAAAGCAAAGGACAGAAATGGCAAGCCCCGACGCAATAAAAATAATAAGCATCGGAGCGACACTAATAATACCGAAGACATGACAGTCAACGCCAGATTCAGTGGCTCCAAGCCCGGCCAATGGAACAGGCCATTCAAAAGAAACAAGGACGGCTCATCTAGCCTGGACAGAATACTCAATCAACCTTGCCAGATTCACGGCACCCCGTACAAGCCTGCTAACCATACCAACAAGAATTGTTGGGTCTTCAAACATGCCAGCAAGTTAAACGCCGAGCACACGGGGAAAGAATCGCCCAACGAGGATGATGATGAGGAGCCTCGCCCACCAAACACAGCGGGACAGAAGAAATTTCCCGCCGAAGTCAAGGTGGTGAACATGATATATGCTACCCATATCCCAAAAGGGAGCACAAGCGTGCGTTAAGGGATGTCTATGCGATAGAGCCAGTCGCCCCAAAATTCAACCCATGGTCAGCATGCCCGATCACCTTCAATTGCAGGGACCATCCGACCAGTATCCGTCATGGAGGTTCAACCGCATTAGTCCTCGATCCAATTATCAATGGATTCCACCTCACGAGAGTTCTCATGGACGGCAGCAGCAGTCTTAATCTGCTATATCAGGACACTGTCCGGAAAATGGGTATTGACTCGTCAAGAATCAAACCCACTAAAACTACCTTTAAAGGAGTAATACCTGGTGTAGAGCCCCGCTGAGGGAGTCCTGGATTAGGGGGTCCTCAGACAGCCGGACTATATACTTTGGCCGGACTGTTGGACTATGAACATACAAGATTGAAGACTTCGTCTCGTGTCTGGGTGGGACTCTCCTTTGCGTGGAAGGAAAGCTTGGCAATTCAAATATGTAGATCTCCTTCTCTATAACCGCCTCTGTGTAACACTAGCCCCCTCCGGTGTCTATATAAACTAGAGGGTTTAGTCCGTAGGACAAGAACAATCATAATCGTAGGCTAGCTTCTAGGGTTTAGCCTCTACGATCTCGTGGTAGATCAACTCTTGTAATACTCATATCATCAAGATCAATCAAGCAGGAAGTAGGGTATTACCTCCATCGAGAGAGCCCGAACCTGGGTAAACATCGTGTCCCCCGCCTCCTATTACCATTAGCCTTAGACGCACAGTTCCGGACCCCCTACCCGAGATCCGCCGGTTTTGACACCGACATTGGTGCTTTCATTGAGAGTTCCACTGTGTCGTCACGATAAGGCTTGATGGCTCCTTCAATCATCTCCAACGATGCGGTCCAGGGTCAGGTTCTCCTCCCTAGATAGATCTTCGTATTTGGCGGCAGTATACTGCGGGCCAACTTGCTTGGCCATGTGGAGCAGATCGATAGCTACGCCCCTGGCAATCAGGTCAGGTTTGGAAGCTTAAACTACACTGCCGACATCCGCGGAGACTTGATCTTCGACGGATTTGAGCCCATGTCAGGTGCGCCGAACAATCACGATGATCATGACTTAGATCTGCTGTCGGATAGTGTTCGGGAGATCACACCTGCGGCTGCCCCGACCATCAATCCGGAGCAGATCGTGCCATCCGAGGACGGGTGGATGGACCCCGTCACGGAGGCCGCACACTCATCAGCGCTTGAGCCAAACACATACTTCACATCCAAAGAAATCTGTGTCATCGGATCCTCGGACTCGTCTCCGGCCATAGGATCCGGACTGCGTGCGTCCGTGCCTATCGAATCTGATTGGGCGCCGATCATGGAGTTTACCTCCACGGATATAATTCAGCACTCGCCCTTGGGCGATGTGCTAAATTCATTAAAGTCTCTATCTTTGTCAGGAGACTCTCGGCCGAACTATGTCCGGCTTGACTGGGAAGCGGACGGCAAAGAAATTCGTTCCCCACCCACCACCCACTTGATAGCCACTGTCGACGACTTAACCGACATGCTTGACTTCGACTCCGAAGACATTGACGGTATGGACGACGATGTAGGAGAAGAACAGTAACCACCGCCCACACGGCGCTGGACTGCCACCTCATCATATGATATATACATGGTGGATACACCCAAGGAAAATAACGGCGAGGATGCAATGAAGGATAATCCCCTCGAGAAGCCACCAAAGCGAGACGTAGGCGCTACTCTAAATCCCGCCACCATAAAAACACCGATAACAACGAAAGAAAGAATAATACCCCAGCCGACTCCAAAGGAAACGACGACCCCATGGACCCAGCAATGGAGCAGGATGAGCCAGGGGACGGTGAACACAGTCCAGAGCTGATGTCCGATCACGGAGATGCCGAGGGTAAAACTCATCAACCTATATCCGGAGAGGAGAATAGTCCGGACGACGATGCACTCATCATCCCGGAAAAACACTTGGAACAAGAGAACCTCCATAGAAGGCTTATTGCCACTGTGAGGAGCTTGAAGAAGTAGAATCAAAGGCTTAAGGCCGCGCAGGATACGCTCAACCGCAGATGAAACAAAGTGCTCGACACTGAAGAAAAATATGGTGGCGATCGCCACACAAAGAGCTACCCAAAGCGCAAGCTACTGCCCGAATTCGACGACGAGGCTATAGAGCCCATCCAGCCGAAAAATAAAACGGCCGATCAGCCAGACCGACCACCCCGTGGCCGCGACAAGGCGGCTAATGATGCCGCACACAAGTCATCACACGATTTACGTGAGCTCCTGGACATAAAAGCCGGTATGGCCAGGTCCATCTATGGATCTAGGAAGCATGCTCCGGCGCAGGATCACAGCCACCAAAATGATCATATTGATCGAATACCAACTCGGAATCAACACTGAACACAAGAGTCGTCGACAACATGCCATGACACATCCAAATACAGGGGTGCCGCGCACCCCTGTGCTTCACCGATGAGGTGCTAGAACATGAATTTCCAGAGGGATTTAAACCTGTGAATATAGAGGCATACGACGGAACGACAGACCCTGGGGTCTGGATTGAGGACTTTATCCTTCATATCCACATGGCTCGCGGAGATGACCTCCATGCCATAAAATACCTGCCCCTCAAGTTGAAAGGACCAGCTCGGCATTGGTTGAAAAGCCTCCCCGAAAACTCAATTGGAAGATGGGAGGAACTTGAGGATGCTTTCAGGGCCAATTTTCAAGGGACCTATGTGTTGGGGTTACGCATAACAGGTAGGCCCACGAAGGGTCGAAGTATCATAAAGCATGGGGTCCACACAACATGTGGGTCCAGATAAATTTCATACAAACATACTATCCACTCGGACAAGCAGCATACTATCCACTCGACCAAGCAGTATACCATCCACTCGGATGACAGTTCATCACTCGATCGTACGACTCACAAGGATATACGAAGACCAGCAGGCAACAAAGCAGTCGACATCATTCTCATGATGAGGGCTTGGTAGTGGGCTAGCATTATGGCATTCATGCCCCACTTTGTAAGATAGGAGGTGAGGGGGTGGCGCACTCTATGTAAGCCACCCCCACCACTAGACTTGGGGGGGGGCTTTTTTCTTCCACCTCTCTCTCTTTTCACCATTAGTCTCAGGACTTAGCTCTGGCATGGGGATCCGCTCCTCTCTCTCTCACACACATTGTAATCTCCGGTTATATACTCAGATAAAACAAAGCCTCTCCGGAGCACGAGACGTAGGGTTGTTATCTCCATCGTGAGAGGCCCGAACTCGCTAAAACCACCGTGTCACCCATATGCATCTCGATGGATCATGCTCCATTACCCTATACCATATTATTGTCAGAATCATTCTCACGACAGTTGGCACCCACCGTGGGGCATGGCGTCTATCGAGCCATGATGCAGATGGTTATTTCTTGTACCACCAGCGGCACATCGATTTCTACCGGTGCCCTTTATTCGGTTTGATCTTCATGTTTTAACACGTTTCATGTACTGTTCATCTGCACGACGAGCAAAGCATCACAAATAGAACGAAACCATACATCCATCTAAGCACGTACAAGGAGAACTCTCGGCCTTCAGGTTGGCTGGCCTCTCATCCGCATGAGCAGATCACTTGAGTCGGCGCGAAAGCGAGAAACCGACTGCGCCTCCATGGAGGACCACCGTCGCCATCCGACCTGTCGTCGTCTTCATCCTTGGCACAGCCGACTGCGCCTCCACGCGCGGTCGTCGTCATCTCCGACCTTGGCACAGCTGACTGCGTCTCCACGCGTGGTCGTCGTTGTCTCCGACCTCGGCACATCTGACTGCGCCTGCACGAACGACCACCGGGGCCATCCGCCCCGTCGTCCTCTCCAACCACGGCACCGTCGAATGTGCCTTTGCGCGCAGCTACCGGCGGCGTCCGTGTCATCATCGTCTCCAACCTCGTCATTGAGCCACACGCACGACTGTCGTCGCTGTTCACCTCGCCGTCGGCTCCGGCCTCGTGTTCTCGGCTGCTCGCCGGCGACCTCCGCGATGGCGGCGCAGGCGCGCGGTGCTGTTACCTCCGGTGCCAGTCGCCTGCGACGGTCTCTATGGTGGAGGCGCGCTATGACGGCGACCTTCGAAGCAGCCTCGACCCTCAAGCGACGGCCATGCGGGAATGAGGGAATAAATGTCTGGTAAGTGCATGCATAACGTATGCCATTTAATGAGCGATAACTGCATGCAGGAAAAAAGGAACGGAAGGACAACTCCCACACGTACGCAGGTAACACGGCTCCACCGGCAATCATTAAGCGCATGCCTAATTAACGTCGGTCTCATAATTCCGTCAAGCATGGATCGATCGCTTTGTTAAGGTAATCGCCTTATTAACCGGCCAATTGATGGGAATTACTAACGCCACTTAATTGCTGCGGCCCGAACCAGGCCGTTTCCACGGCTTCTACAGATTCCGCGCGAGTTAATTCGTGCATGCATGCATGTATGACTAGCCAGCCTTCAACTTCATGGCCATATTTTCTAGTGCTAACTTGCAGGGTCACCCGATGGATCTTCAATCGGACTGCTACGAACCAGATTCAGTCGGAGTTCAGACAGATGAATTCACTCGGACACAGACTCAAGTTCACTCGGCAACGGACCCAAATTCACTCGGACACCTCGGGCGTCGCCACTCCACGGGACACGTCTACTTCACTCGGACGTCTCGTGTGTCGCCACTCCGCGGGACGAGTCTACTTCACTCGGACGCCTCGGGCGTCGCCACTCCGCGGGACGCATCTACTTCACTCGGACCAGGGCGGAGCCCAATGGGCCAACCCTGTAGCACAGGCTACAGGGTCCAATTTCATTTTACGTACTAAATATCAAGTATTTAGATCGGGGCAACAGGGTGGGCTGAAAAGTGTGCTACAGGGCCCAGCATACCACGCGCACCAGGCCTGCTATGGTTCGATTCCAGCAGCCCATCGAGCACATGAACAATCCATCTGGTGTCCCCTGTAGCGAACAAAACAATCGATCTGACTAAAACAACCATGTCTCCTCATCGAGCGGTCGACTTGTGCGGCGGCCGGCGGCGATCGATCCATCCGCAGATTGAGAACTTGTGCAACGGCGGCCGGCGAACAAAGAGGCGAAATCTAGCTAATTCTTCTAGTCTTCTAGTGTGTAGTACGGTAGTCTGTACTCTGTAGGCTGTAGCTAATCTTTCTACAGATTCAAAGATTGGATATGTTCCCTAGTCCTGAAGAATTGACGATTTGTGGCAGCCGGCAGCACAGATCCGTTCTTGTTTTCTTGGTTGATCCGATCATCCGAACGTCCGCACAGCTACGGCAGCGGTACCCGCGGCGTCGTAATTTTCTCTTCTTCTCTTACAATATGAGTAGCAATGTGCTTTTCGTTTTTTTTCTAGATTACGGTCCGTATTATATGTATGAAATTGTTGCAAGTAGATTAAATCTTATTTAAATATATTTAAATGTATCATGTATGTGTTTTGGCAAAACGTCGGGCAATAGCTACTGTTTAACTTGTAATTATGTATACTTCATTGGATTCAAACTTTTAGATATCTAATTTGTAATTTATTTGTTAAATGCAGATAACATGGATAAGTTTCTTCTCAAAAGAAAGGCGACATCACAAGTTACTCCAGAAGACATAAATTGGGAGGAGGAGATTCAATATGACCCAGGCAAGAGGAAGCTGATAGAACATTATCATCCAAATTTGAAAGATCTGGTAAGAAGAAAATACTTGCTTAATGGACCTTGTCAGCCAAAGGATGTTGATTTTCCATATTCAAGTTTTGGGGCTAAGAGGAGAAGATTCAATCCTGAATGGTATAAAGATCATGGAAGTTGGCTTGAATACAGCGAAGAGAACAAAAAGGCATATTGCTTTTGTTGTTTTTTATTTAGGGATCGCAGCCACAAGAAAGAAGCTGGGTATGAGGCATTTGTTCTGAATGGTTGGGATACTTGGAGCATTCCAACAAGACTAAAAGATCATGTTGGTGAGCCAGGTAGCGTCCATGACCAAGCAATGAAAAAATGTACTGCTTTACTAAAAAGAGATCAACACATTGATGTTGCTATGCAAGTTAACAGTGAAGCTTCGAAGGTTGCATATTTTACTCGACTAAATGCATCAATTGACACAGCTAGGCTACTGTTGAAGCAAGGGTTGCCTTTCCGCAGCCATGATGAGTCAAAGAACTCGCATAATAAAGGGAATTTCTTGGAAGTTCGTGACTTCTTAGCTGAGCATGATCCAGTTGTTGGCAAGGCTATGGGAAAAGATGCTGCACAAAATGCTCTTATGGTTGCTCCTCAAGTCCAGAAAGATATTTCTGAAGGTTTTGCGCATGTGATAGTCCAATCTATTCTCAAAGAAGTTCACAATAATGTGTTTTGCTTGCTTGTTGATGAGTCTAGAGATGTCTCTTGCAAAGAACAAATGGCTGTGGCCTTGAGGTATGTTAATAGTTTTGGAGATTCTAAAGAAAGCTTTGTTGGTCTTGTTCATGTGAAAGAAATAACTTCTTCCTACCTCAAGAGTTCAATTGATTCTCTTTTTGCAAAATATAAGTTGAGCTACAATCAAGTTAGAGGACAAGGATATGACGGTGCTAGTAACATGCGAGGTGAGTTTAATGGTCTCAAATCATTGATCATGAGAGAAAGTAGCACAACTTATTATGTTCATTGCTTTGCTCACCAACTTTAGTTAGTTGTTGTGGCTATTGTAAGAAAGCATAAAGGAGTTAGTAATTTCTTCAGTATGATTTCTACCTTGTTAAATGTTGTAGGTGGTTCTTCCAAGCGAAGGGACATGATTAGAGATATAAATCTTGAAGAAATGAGTAGGGCTTTAGGGTGTGGGTAGCTTACAACGGGAACAGGTCTAAATTAAGAGCAATGCCTTCAAAGACCCAGAGACACTCGTTGGGGTTCACATGCTAAAACACTTAAGAGTTTGGTTGCCATGTTCAGGTCAGTTATTAAAGTTCTTGAATTTGTTGAAGAAGAAGACACCGACAGAACAAATAGAGACCAAGCAATTGGTCTTCTAATGTACTTCCAATCTTTTGATTTTGTCTTCTACTTGCATCTCATGTTGACAATCCTCACTACTACCAACACATTGTCATTAGCATTGCAGCGGAAGGATCAAGACATAGTGAATGCCATGAAATGTGTCAAGTCAACTAGAACAGTTTTGAATGAACTTAGAGAAAATGGATGGGACTCTTTGGTAGGTGAAGTTCATGTGTTTTGTGAGAAACATGATATTATAGAATTTGACATGGAAGAATCATATGTGAATCCAAAAAAGAGAAGGCAGATAACTGGAATTACCAACAAACATCACTATCAAGTTGATTGCTTCAATGATGTTTTTGATTGGCTAGTTCAAGAGCTTGACAATAGGTTCAGTGAGATATCCTCTAACTTGCTTGTTTGGTCAGCAGATTTGAGTCCAAGAGACTCATTTCGTGATTTCAATTTGGAGAATCTTATGAGTTTGGCTAACTTATACCCTCAGGATGTTGATTCCGGGGATTTGAGGGATCTTGATAAGGATCTACGGCTCTATATTGCTGATGTGCGCACAGATGATAGCTTTTCCAACATAGCAACAATCACCGAGCTTTCAAAAAAAATGGTGCAGAGGAGGAGGCATATTATGTACCCTTTGTTTTATCGGTTGTTGAAACTAGTAATTGTGTTGCCTATTGCTACTGCTATAGTTGAGAGGTGTTTCTCAGCAATGAAATTGGTCAAAACTTGCTTGTGCAATCGCCTCAATGATGACAGCTTGAGTGATGATGTTATTTGTTATGTGGAGAAGGAAGAAATGAAAAAGGTCACCAATGATCAAGTGGTTGAGTATTTCATGGCTTGAAGGAAGAGAATGTACTAAAGGTAATTTATAACATTTTAGCAAATATACGTACTTTGATTTAGGCATTTTATTATATTCTACTCAAAATTTTAATTCTAGTTTTTTATTGTAGGTTAATAACCCTTTGGGTCCGATGATGTGTTTTTGAATTTCAGAATGCAAGACATGTTTTTCAAGTAATTTTTTTGTTTGATTTGGCATTATATTAAACAGTTTGAGTGTTGCATTTTTTTTAACTTTTTACAATTTGACTTCTATTATGTTCGGTAATGCGTGTTACAAGCAATGAAACACACCTTTATTTAATGCATCGGTTGCTGCTAAATTTATGCCATGGTTAAGTAGTGCATCAGGGTAAGATTAGCTCCAGATCTGCCCCTGCTCGGACGCCCCGCGCATCGCCACTCCACGGGACGAGTCTACTTCACTCGAACACCTCGGGTGTCGCCACTCCGCGGGACGCGTCTACTTCACTTGGACGCCCCGCGCATCACCCCTCCGCGGGACGAGTCTACTTCACTCCGACGCCCCATGCGTTGCCACTCCGCGGACGCATCTACTTCACTCGGACGCCTCGCGCGTCGCCACTCCGCGGGACGCGTCTACTTCACTCGGACACCCCGGGCGTCGCCACTCTGCAGGACGCCGCGGGAAACGTCTACTTCGCTCGGACGCCTCATGCGTCGCCACTTCGTGGGACGAGTCTACTTTACTCGAACGCCCCGGGCGTCGCCACTCCGCGGGACGCATCTACTTCACTCGGACGCCCCGCGCATCGCCACTCCGCGGGACGAGTCTACTTCACTCCCATGCCCCATGCGTCGCCACTCCGCGGGATGCATCTACTTCACTTGGACGCCTCGCGCGTCGCCACTCTGCGGGACGAGTCTACTTCACTCCGACGCCCCATATGTCACCACTCCGCGGGATGTGACTACTTCACTCGGACACTCCATGCGTCGCTACTCCATGGGACGCGTCTACTTCACTCGGCCGCCCCGCGCGTCACCATCGGTTGGTCACCACATCACCACTCGGCCGCCCCGCGCGTCGCCACTCGGTTGGTCACCTCATCACCACTCGGCCGCCCCACGCGTCGCCATCGGTTGGTCACCTCATCACCACTCGGCCGCCTTGTGCGTCGCCATCGGTCAGTCACCTCATCACCACTCGGCCGCCCCGCATGTCGCCATCGGTTGGTCACCTCATCACCACTCGGCCGCCCCACGCGTCGCCATCGGTAGGTCACCTCATCACCACTCCGCCGCCCTGCGCGTCGCCATCGGTTGGTCACCTCATCACCACTCGGCCGCCCCGCGCGTCGCCATCAGTTGGTCACCTCATCACCACTCGGCTACCCCGCACGTCGCCACTCGGTTGTTTGCCTCATCACCACTCGGCCACTAGCGCGCCTTCAGACAGCTAAGTCATTTTACATTCTGTTATTTCCGTCTTCCCGAGTATCCCGTAATTCACACACCATGTTCATTCGGAGGCCACGCCACCGAGTGTACCTCTACGCTCGGCTGCTTATTTTCACATACTTGCTTAGTACTGGTTATGTGACTCACGAGTCTAGCTTCCATTTTTTCGCATACATAATTCACGAACACCATGTGTCGTTCTTCATTTCGAGTTTGCATCGGTCCTCCGGGGCTGCAACTCAGTCGAAACACTACACCTCCATTTTATTTGAGCCAGTATTCCAATGAGTTCAGTCGGATCCGTCGCTTCGACAAGTTTGAATAGATCCTTCGCTCTTTCAGACTCTTGCTGGTTAACCAGCAAGCCCCTTGCACTCCCAATGGGTGTCTATGGGTGTTATTCACACAAATCATTTCAGCACACATCAAATTTCCTCAAGAAATTATTTCGTTGGCTTGTGCCATTTTACGCGATCACTCGATGGCCCTATGCGGCAACTTCATTGCTGCTCAGACTCGATCACCGTACCGGTCCTAGCGCACCATAACACCGACCTTGTCGCTCTGTTAACTTCAAACACATCCAGCCAACCCCTCTGTGGAATCCTTTTCATCGTATCAATTATATAGACCTTGTCAGGCATGAGACAGATAAGTCCCTTTTATAATTAAACTTCACACACTTCACTCTTTTGCGAGTTTGCCTCTTTCGAGCATCACTCGGAAGCTTCTCCTCATCTTTACCCGAGTCCAACTCGATGAATTGCAAATCATCCATTCAAAACTATATTTCTCGTATTCCGACATGTCCGTTCTCGAAGCCCGTAGTATGCTTGGGGGCTACGCCGCACTTGGGGGATGCATCTCATTTGGAATGACACTCTCCCGAGTAGTCAAGTACTTCATCACCAGTCAGATCCTTCACTTCAACAAGTGCATTCGATCCGCCACTTTGACAAGTTTTATAATCACCCAGACGCTCTGCACGCCATCTTCATTCTTATTCAGACTCAGTTGTCATGCCGGTCTTGTTGTGTCGCAACCAAACTACACCGACCTCATTGTTACATTAGCTTCGAAAGCATCTGGCTAACTCCTTCGAAGACCATTTCAACCACTTGCCTGGACACGTAATATGTCACTCGGCCACCTCGCACATCCTCACTCGGCCGCCCCGCACCACACCACACGGTTGTACATGTCTTCACCACTCCGGCGGTTCATGCGTCGCCTCTCTGTTGTGCACGTCTTCACCACTCGGCCGCTCCGTGCATCATCACTCGGTTGTGCACGTCTTCCCCATTTGGCCGCCCCGCGTGTCGTCACTCGGTTGTACACATCATCTCCCCTCAGCCGCCTTGTGCGTCACCATCAGTTGGACATGTCTTTACCTCTACACCCCAAACACGGGAACGACTAAGTTACTCGTATGATCAAACCTCATATCACACTCTGTAGCAAGCCTGCCTCTTTCGAGCATCACTCGAGGGCTACGCACAGCCGTTGGCCATGCCGCCCTCAGGGGTTACGCCCATTCAATCAACCCATTGATCACATCAGGAATATTTTTCTGACCATACTTGCTCGGTCTGCCAAAAATCTATAAGGGTAGTACCGTCCACTCGGATGATCGCCCAAATCATTACCTAAAGTCATCTTCAGGACTGCAAAAGTGTGAAAACAATGCTCCTCTATGGATACACTTGGCCCTATCCTTGGCTCCAAGGTGTTAGTTTCACAAACTTGGACTCAGAGATGGCATGTGCTGGTTTTCCCCCAGGATAATGAGTGGCCTCTCTCTGGAGAGTCAGTCCACACACTAGCCTCGTCACTCGGGTTTCATGGCACGTGCATGTCAGACCACTAGTCTATCTCCTCCGGGAGACATACAAGTGCCACCAAGATTTTCCTTGCAGTCAACATACCCCGATCAGTCGGGAAGCACGTCCACTTGGATAGTACCCCTTTCATGCAAAAGGGTAAAAATGAAGCGCCATCGCTGAATCGTTCAGGCGGCCTTACTCATCGAACGTCATTCGTACAACCACCTCGCTACGCATCCATCCGATTGATTCAATTCCACACAAAGATATTTACCGTGACAACTGCATGGAGGTTTACTGGGAGACTTAAACCCTCTGCCAGACTCATCTAGTCTGACAGAGGCTCGGGGACTACACCCAGTGGGTGCACTTAGCGTTCCCCCACTAGAAGAGAACTCAAAAAGAAACATTTTGCTCGATGCAAACCCAGCTCCACAATTACTCGAACTCAGAAAGAAGTACCCTTTAGTTTGATTATCAAAAGACATGATTTTATAGTCTTCCGAATGGTTGTTGTTCATTTTTTGCATGTTCTAAAATCCCACAGCGGGTGCCTTAGTTGCGAATCCGTTTCGCCTAAGTCGAAGAAAAGATCCTACCGAGTGGTGAGCCTGCCTCTCACTCAGGGGCTTAGCTGCAGTCCAGTACTCGCCTAAGTTTGAAAAATCCTACCGAGTGGTGAGCCTACCTCTCACTCGGGGGCTTAGCTACAGTCCAGTACTCGCCTAAGTTTGAAAAATCCTACCGAGTGGTGAGCCTGCCTCTCACTCGGGGGCTTAGCTGCAGTCCAGTACTCGCCTAAGTTTGAAAAATCCTACCGAGTGGTGAGCCTGCCTCTCACTCGGGGGCTTAGCTGCAGTTCAGTACTCGCCTAAGTTTTAAAAGTCCTACCAAATGGTACGGGTCAGCCATGCCCCCACCCCCGGGGGTTGCACCATCAAGAAGAAGGACGAGATTGTGAGGGCAATCTTCCCGCTCGAAGGCTTAGCTGCAGTCCAGTGCTCGCCTAAGTTTGAAAAATCCTACCGAGTGGTGAGCAATCCTCCCACTAGATGGCTTAGCCGCAGTCCAGTACTTGCCTAAGTTTGAAAAATCCTACCGAGTGGTGAGAAATCCTCCCACTCGGGGGCTTAGCTGCAGTCCAGTACTCGCCTAAGTTTGAAAAATCCTACTGAGTGGTGAGCAATCCTCCCACTCGGGGGCTTAGCTACAGTCCAGTACTCGTCTAAGTTAGAAAAATCCTACTGAGTGGTGAGCGATCCTCCTACTCGGGGGCTTAGCTGCAGTCCAGTACTCGCCTAAGTTTGAAAAATCCTACCGAGTGGTGAGCAATCCTCCCACTCGGGTGCTTAGCTGCAGTCCAGTACTCGCCTAAGTTTGAAAAATCCTACCGAGTGGTGAGTGATCCTCCCACTCGGAGGCTTAGCTGGAGTCCAGTACTCGCCTAAGTTTGAAAAATCTTACCGAGTGGTGAGCAATCCTCCCACTCGGGGGCTTAGCAAAGTTCGGGTCGGCCACGACCACCACTTCAGAGTTGTACCATCAAGAAGAAGGACGAGATTGAGCGTGTCGCCAAGGTGAGCTGCACTCAGGAACGTCAAGACCATTATTGAATACCTCATTGATGAGTTGACCGGCCCCGCCGAATGGTGCGGGTCGACTACGACCCAAAGCAGACGGCTGTCAGGAACGTCAAGACCATTGCTGAGTGCCTTACTGGTGAGCTGATATAGGAACGTCAAGACCATTGCTGAGGGCCTTGCTGATGAGCTGATCAATGCTGCTCAAGGATCGTCCAACTGGTCGACTACTGATTCCTCTTCAGAAGCTGTATCAAGCAAACAGAAACCAATCCGAGAGAAGAACAAGTTCGATTACTACCAGCTAAAAAGAGTTTTAGTTCGCTCAGACCCCCCGCCGACTGCCCGCAGTCGATGGCGGTCTCGAGGACTATACCCACTGGGTGCACTAAGCGTGCCCCCACTGGAGTAATCTCCACTCGATATGGCCTGACCAGTCCAAGTGATGAACAACAACAAAAATGATAGGCTCTAAGACTCCCGCCGACTGCCCGTAGTCGACTGCAGTCTCGGGGACTACACCCAGTGGGTGCACTCAGCGTGCCCCCACTAGAATGGTATCCACTCGGAACGGTCCGCCCGGTCTGAGTGATAGCCAAAAAAAAAGATAGGCTCTAAGACTCCCGCCGACTGCCCACAGTCGACGGCAGTCTCGGGGACTACACCCAGTGGGTGCACTCAACGTGCCCCCACTGGAATGGTCCGCCCGGTCCGAGTGACGGCCAAACAACAAAAAAAAGATAGGCTCTAAGACTCCCGTCGACTGCCCGTAGTCGACGACAGTCTCGGGGACTACACCCAGTGGGTGCACTCAGCGTGCCACCACTGGAATGGTATCCACTCGGAACGGTCCGCCCGGTCTGAGTGATGGCCAAACAACAAAAAAAGACACGTTCCAGGCATGAAGAAATTCCGAGTAATCAGTTACTCGATGCAGGACCAGCTCCAAATCACTCCAAAAAAATTGCTATAAGGTGAGTTTAAGGCTCGTCCGTGGACCTGTTTTGAGCCTTCTTCTAGTACTCAAAGCGTGAAACTCATAAGTTTGGATCTAGAGCCGACTCGTATTGGCGTTCCTTCGGGATAAGAATGGCATCTCACCGAGAGAGTAGTCCATGCATCGATCTTGTTGCCTGGATTTAAGGAGACATCCATATTCTGATCACGAGTTAACCTCTTCCGAGAGATGATCGAATGTCACCAAGTTTCTCCTCGCGGGCACTTACCCCAGATCAGTCGGAAGCGCAGTGCCGAAATCCATTGAGATTTTATTCAAACCTTGGTTGTCTGAAAGTACGATGACCGGTACCGAGTATTTCTGTAATCGCTCGGGCCAAGTTGTGTCTTTCACAAACTCGTTCTGCAAAATCGCAATCAATTCGGGGGCTAATGTTGGGGATACACATAACAGGTAGGCCCACGAAGGGTCGAAGTATCATAAAGCATGGGGTCCACACAACATGTGGGTCTAGATAAATTTCATACAGAACTACTATCCACTCGGACAAGCAGCATACTATCCACTCGACCAAGCAGTATACCACCCACCCGGATGACAGTTCACCACCCGACCGTACGACTCACTCGGATATACGAAGACCAGCAGGCAACAAAGCAGTCGACATCATTCTCATGGTGAGGGCTTGGTAGTGGGCTCGCATTATGGCATTCATGCCCCACTTTGTAACATAGGAGGTGAGGGGGTGGCGCACTCTATATAAGCCACCCCCACCACTAGACTTGGGGGGGCTTTTTCTTCCACCTCTCTCTCTTTTCACCATTAGTCTCAGGACTTAGCTTAGGCATGGGGATCCGCTCCTCTCTCTCACACACACATTGTAATCTCCGGTTATATACTCAGATAAAATAAAGCCTCTCTGGAGCACGAGACATAGGGTTGTTATCTCCACCATGAGAGGCTCGAACTCGCTAAAACCACCGTGTCACCCATATGCATCTCGATAGATCATGCTCCGTTACCCTATACCTTATTATTGTCGGAATCGTTCCCACGACACTATGTTCGACCTCCAGACGCAGATGATTTAAGTCACATAATCCAACATCCCGGAGAGTCAGCCCGTAAGCTTTGGAACAGATTTCTCACTAAGAAGAATCAAATCGTTGACTGCCCGGATGTCAAAGCCTTAGCAGATTTCAAGCACAGTATACGAGATGAATGGCTCGCCAGACACCTCGGCCAAGAAAAGTCGAGGACAATGGCAGCCCTAACAAGCCTTATGACCCGCTTCTGCGCGGGCGAGCACAGTTTGTTGGCCGGTAGCGGCACCAGCGACCCAGGCACATCCGAAGTCAGGGATGGCAATGGGAAGCCGCGACGCAATAAAAACAAGCGTCGAAACAATGAAGACAGCCCAGATAACACGGCGGTCAACGCCGGATTCAGGGGCTCTCGAGCCGGACAACGGAAAAAGCCATTTAAAGGCAGTAGGGATGGACCGTCCAACCTAAATAAGATTCTGGACAGATTATGTCAGATTCATGACACCCCCGAAAAACCTGGAAATCACACCCACAGAGAATGCTGGGTTTTCAAGCAGGCTGGCAAGCTAAACACCGAATACAAAGGAAGGGAGACGCCAAGTGAAGACGAGGATGAGCCTCGCCAGCCGAACACTGGGGAGCAGAAAAAATTCCCACCAGAAGTCAAAACAGTGAATATGATTTACGCAACTCACATACCAAAGAGAAGGCGCAAACGCGCACTCCGAGATGTATATGCTATAGAGCCCGTCGCCCCCAACTTCAATCCTTGGTCGGCCTGCCCGATCACTTTTGATCGCAGGGATCATCTGACTAGTATCCGGCATGGAGGATCGGCTGCCTTGGTGCTCGACCCAATAATTGACGGATACCATCTCACCCGAGTCCTTATGGACGGCGGCAGTAGTCTTAATCTGATATATCAGGACACTGTCCGCAAAATGGGGATAGACCCGTCAAGAATCAGCCAAAGTAATACTACCTTTAAAGGAGTAATACCAGGCGTAGAGGCCCACTGCACAGGCTCTCTAGTACTAGAGGTTGTATTTGGTTCTCCCGATAACTTCCGAAGCGAAGAACTAATCTTCGACATCGCTCTTTTCCGAAGAGGCTATCATGCACTACTCGGAAGAACGGCCTTCGCTCGTTTCAATGCAGTATCGCACTACGCTTATCTTAAACTTAAGATGCCCGGTACACGTGGCGTCATCACAGTTAGCGGAAATAAAGAGCGTTCCTTACGAGCGGAAGAATATGTGGCGGCTCTAGCAGCCGAACACTGAGCGTCCTCTCCAACCAAAATAAATGATCGGTCGTCAAGACAATGGACACGGTTAGATGAGTCCGGCGCACCGCCGGTTGTAACAGCCCAGATAAACCTGAGCTTGGGTCTATGGATATACCCCCATAGGTGGTGCTAGGGGCTACCCGCATGTAAAAAAGCCATAGTTTGGCTTGACCATATTAATACAATAGCATATTGCATTTTCATGGTTCGTTCAGAATAACCAAGTTTTCGCACGAAGTCTTTCACCTGGGTTTTTCCTTTTTACAGATGATCATCGTGCTACATCCTTCCAGGATACGGCACAACGGAGACAAAGGCACAGACGTGCAGCAGGGCCCCGCTCAAAGGTTTCTTTTTAGATTAAGACCCCGTGTAAACCTTTTTCAATATCTCTTGTTGCTTCATACCCTCCAGACACTTAATACAACCGGGAGGGATACTGGCGTCATTGGCATTTCGCCACGCCAGACTAATGCATGTACCTGGAAACTCAGGGCTCATTATCGAGGGCGTTACTCAGCCAAGTATATGTTGTAAAAGTGCGAATACCTTAGGGAGTTTTCGGCGTCGCGAGTTTGGCCTTATATGCATCAGCTCCGAATCATGTCTTTGGTCAATAGTTGGGTTTGCCCGACTCCCGTGTTTTGCTACCTTATGTTCCGCTCTATCGGCTAAGGAGGCACCGGGAGAACTACTGCGATTGTGCCCTGTATCATCTGGATGAGCACCTCAATAGAGAAAGCCGAAAACTGACTGTCATGATACATCAAGAGACTGGTCAACCACTCGATGACTCAGCGGAATCTTCGCGATTCCTCCGCATTAACGAAGGACCGGTTTCCCGGTCAAGTACGAACACACATCGTATTCGGATGAACGCAGAAGTACCAGGGGCTATATCGTAGCCCCACCGTCAAACTCCTATGGCTAAGTGAAAGTGTTAAAGCTATATAGTCTGATTGCCTTGTTCGACGTGATATCACCTCCTCAATGGACCATGACGTTGGATCAAGTGTGACTACACGCTTTACCGAACACCCCCGCATTATATGCGTGGGGGCTGAAGCCGACGGCTGCAAACTTTCAGGTTATATATATACATACATAAACGGCCGCGCAGGAGGCACTATAATACTTTCAAGCAAAAGTATAAACACATCCCTTATAATGAAAATAGCATTGTTTTTTACAATAAAGATACATGTCACTCGAACATGGTACTCTTCGAGCACTGAGCCTCTATTAAACGGGTGCCTCCTAGGACTTCTCCAAAATAGTGCTCGGTCGGGTCCTGGCCTCCAGCCGAACCCCGGGTTGCAATAGCAGTGGCCTCCATCCCTTCGCAATATGTTTTAACATGGTCAAGAGCCATCCACGCACCCTCTATGCAAGCCGACCTCTTCACATCGTCGATATGCGACACAGCACCAAGGAATCATTGCACTAAACCAAAATAACTGTCCGGCCTTGGTCCCTTCGGCCAAAGATGATCCATGACAGACCTCATAGCAAGCCCGGACAAGCTATGGAGCTCGGCCTGAGCGGCCATTTGTTCATTCAACGGCAGCGAATGCGTCGGAGCACTGAACTGCGACCAGAACAACCTTTCCACCTCATGATCTTTCGAATCTTTGAAAAACTCAGTCGCATTAGCAGTACTCTTTGCCAAGTCCGCATACGCGTCTGCAGCACTCCATAACTGATCTAGAGGGGCATACTTCGGATCTCCGAACTTCATCCGCAACAAAAAGGGCCTCCCAGCCGTGATATCTCCGGCTTCACGAAGCTCCTCCCTTGCCGCTCTAAATTTAGAGCGAGTTTCCTTGGCTGTTTTCAAGGCCTTCTTCAGGTCAGCCGCTTTCACTTGGTTTTCCTTTTCAAGGAGCTCATAGAGGTTGGCGGCATCTTTCAGCTCAACAGCCATCTTGGCTATCTTATCCTCGCTCTGGCGATGAGCAGCCTGTTCGGCTTTTAACTCTTTGGCCGCCTTTAGGGCGGCTGCATCACTTCTCCTGGCTTGTTCCTTGGCTCGGGCAAGTTCTGCCCGAAGGGTCTCCACGGCGGCAGCTCCATCTGCAGTCACAACATATTATAGATACTAGCATCATGCTCCTCTTAATACTTGCTGACCACCTGAAAATACATACCCTGCGACTCGTCAAGCCGCTTGTTCACGAGCGCTATGTCGGCATCCGCCATGTCAAGTTGTCGCATCAGTTCGGCAAAATAAGCAGTCCGGCTAGCCATCGAACCCTCATCAGCCTGCACATGAAAGCAGCGCGATCATTACCTGGGACTATGATCCTCTGTTCGCCGCCTCTGGACGGCAACCAGAGTCTCAGGGGCTACTATCTATACAGAGCACACCTAGCGTGTGCGGTACCATCAAAAATGCATATATATCACTTTGCGTACCTCAAAGCCTCTTAGCAGGCTCGTAAAAGCTTCATTCAACCCGCTCTTGGCGGATGAAATCCTCTCAATCACCGTACCCATTAAGGTACGATGCGCCTATGAAATAGTTGCCTGCTCCAAAACACTAGTTAGTGTGTCTGGTTGTACACCGGACAATCCCAGACTCTTTCTGTTGCTCTCCTTGGGAGCCGAATACTCTGGGCTTCGGGCAGCCGAAGAGTTGCCCTCTGGCCTTTGCGGATCAAGAGAAATCCTCCGTGACAACACCTCGGGGTCATCCGCCCTATTAGGCGGGGAGACAGGAGGCGTTTCACTCTCCATCATCTCCGGAAGAAGATCCCCTGAAGACGAACTCTGTTGAGAAGGGCTATGAGCCGGACTGCAAGATATGTGTCTTGGTTATTATTCTCAGAGATAAAGCGGGATATATTTACCAAAGTACTTTTGTTCACTTACAGCTCGGTTGAGGGCTGGCCCCCTAGCGGGCGTTGTGCGGTAAGGATGCCCTCCGGGGTAGGGCCCCCTGGCGAAGGTTTCTTCCCTCATTTGGAAACTTCCGTTTCCAAGTTTTCAGAGGCGGCTCTTTTCTTCCCGTGAGGAGAGGGGACCCTAGATTCACCTCCCCGATTATCCTCCTTGGCGGAGGCACTTACTCCCCCGGTTTGGATGTGTAAGGCATGAAGCCCGCCTTTGGCTTCTCTATTACTCCCTTCATCTTCTCCTGATGGCGCCTGATAGGGTGCACACTCAATCATCCTGATGAGTAAAGGATCCGGCGAGCCTTCGGGAAGGGGGGCCGAGCACCTGATCCTCTCCGCCTTTCTTATCCAGTCCTGGCCGAGAGCAATGTTTCAGGATGATGTTGTGACAAATATAAAAATGGCATGTTCGGTCACGGAATTACTTACTTGGGTATCTGGACGGTTGTAGTTGAGACCCGCATCCTTGGTGGTGTCCGGACACTTTATTCGTGATCCGAAGAACAATCCATACATCTCTCCGAGTGTCACGCCGAAGAACTGTTGAATAGTTTGCGGTCCTTCCGGGTTGAACTTCCACATACGGAGAGATTGACGTTGGCATGGCAGGACCCGACGAACTAGCATTACTTGCATTACCTTGACAAGACTGACATCCCTCTTAAGGAGGTCTTGGATGCGGCTTTGCAGTGTCAGCACGTCGTTAACTGACCCCCAGTCCAGCCCCTTATTGACCCATGACGACAGTTGAGGCGGAGGGCCCGAGCGGAACGTAGGAGCGGCCGCCCACTTTGTACCTCGGGGAGCTGTGATGTAAAACCACTCCCGTTTCCATAAGTCGTAAACCTTCGGGAAGAACCCTTTGGCCATAGGGCGTCGGCGCCTTTGCTTATTATAGCGCCTGCGCACTCTGCGTGTCGCCCATCGATCATCTTCGGCTTCACATTGAAGGTCTTGAGCCACAAGCCGAACTGTGGGGTGATGCGGAGGAAGGCCTCACACACGACGATAAACGATGAGATGTGAAGGATGGAATCTGGAGCTAGATCATGGAAATTTAGCCCGTAATAAAACATGAGCCCTCTCACAAAGGGATCAGGACTAAAACCTAGCCCTCGGAGGAAGTGGGAAACAAATATAACACTCTCGTTGGGTTCGGGAGTGGGGATGACCTGCCCTTGAGCAGGCAGCCCGTGCGGGATTTCGGCGGTGAGATACCTAGCCTCCCTAAGCTTCTTGATGTCCTCCTCTGTGACAGAGGAGGCCTTCCACCGGACTTGAAGGTTGGATCCGGACATGGTTGAAGGTCCGAAGCGCTTAGCTCGAGCCTTGGGTGTTGGAACTCGAGGTGGGGGAACGGAAGTATCGAGCGTGGGAAGAAAAGGACAGGCCTTGGCCCCTTTATAAAGAGGGCGAATATCAAGCGTCCTTCACGTGGCCATTTGGAACTTGCCTAAAATCGAGGAGTCATACTAACAAGCACGGTTGGGTTACCCACACTCGTATTGATGAGAATCCTGTGATAAGGGGAACATGATCTCTACTTCGACAAGACATGCCAATAAAACCGCCTCGCAACATGTGCAGTGCTAGGCTGGGAAAAACGGTTCGTAATGACCGGGCCGCGGTGTGATGTCACGCTATGAATTATTAGCAGATTAGATTTGTGGAATATTGTGCTCTCTATGGTGGTATGTGGAAATTATTTTACAGAGGCGGACACGATCCTTGTGTTCAAAATCTTTTATGGAGTATTCAGAGAAGGAACCCGCCTTGCAATGCCGAAGACAATCTGCGCGCCGGACTCATTATCATTGAAGCCTGGTTCAGGGGCTACTGAGGGAGTCCTGGATTAGGGGGTCCTCGGATAGCCGGACTATATACTTTGGCCGGACTGTTGGACTATGAAGATACAAGATTGAAGACTTCGTCCCGTGTCCGGGTGGGATTCTCCTTTGCGTGGAAGGCAAGCTTGGCAATTCGGATATGTAGATCTCCTTCTCTATAACCGCCTCTGTGTAACCGTAGCCCCCTCCAGTGTTTATATAAACCGGAGGGTTTAGCCTATAGGACAAGAACAATCATAATCATAGGCTAGCTTCTAGGGTTTAGCCTCTACGACCTCATGGTAGATCAACTCTTGTAATACTCATATCATCAAGATCAATCAAGCAGGAAGTAGGGTATTACCTCCATCGAGAGGGCCCGAACCTGGGCAAACATCATGTCCCCCGCCTCCTGTTACCATTAGCCTTAGACGCACAGTTCGGGACCCCCTACCTGAGATCCACTGGTTTTGACACCTACACCCGCTTCACGGGCTCAATCACATTGGAGGTCATATTCGGTTCGCCGGACAACTTCTGAAGCGAAGACTTGATATTTGACATCGTCCCTTTCTGCAGTGGCTATCACACACTGCTCGAACGAACTGTGTTTGCCCGCTTCAATGCGGTTCCGCACTACGCTTATCTAAAACTTAAAATGTCGGGCGCATGCGGTGTTATAACAGTTCATAGAAACATGGATCGTTCCCTCCGTACTGAGGAACACACCGTGGCCCCTGCAGCGGAAGTACATGTCGGCCTTATCAAGCCGAACTCCACATCGGCATCCAAACCACCAGACTCTGTCAAGCGAGTCTGAACTACCCCATAGAATGATAGTCCATTTCACCAGGAGCTTGACTAGCAATCCGGCCTCTGTCTTCGCCCCAACCAAACAGCAACGTATGTACCGCATGCTCACATTTACGCACTAAAAATACCATGGGTGACGATGGAGGCACATTGAGGATGAGGTCCACAATATGGCTCAACCGTGTCCAGACCCCCGTCTATCTTTTCCTTAATTTCGTTTTCCTTTTTAGGATCATTACAACCTACATCGCCCTTTTTACGGTGTCGAAGGGCCCCTTTTTTGGCCCCTTATGAAAACTTATTTCATTATTCCTCTAAAGGATCACACACCAAGGCGAAAAGAAGCGCAGATGTACGGCGAAGTACCTAAAGGATCTTTCAAGATCACCTCCCCCAATGTTCTTAAATACTTGTACACAACTTTCCCTTGCGCCCGGCATGTAAAATAGCCTCAATGCTTATAGCATTATCTGTACAAATATATTTTAACGTATTATTTAGACTATAATGGAAACAGTTTTTTGCCCAAATTACTTGGTACTGGCTTATTCCTTCTTCGGTATTCTTTTTTATCATCTAATTGCCATGTACACTTCGGCCTGACCTGAATCGCCAGGGGCTCCATTCAGACGCGTACATCTATCAAATTTGTTACAAGTCCGAACACTTTCACAAGTGCAATTCAGCGTCCCGAATCTAGCATTATATGCATCAACTCCGAATCATGTCTTGGGTCAATAGTTGGGTTGCCCAGCTCCAGTGGTTACTACCTTACGTTTCGATTGTTCGGCTAAGGAAGTAAAGGGAGAACTACTGCGATTGTGTTTCTGGTTGGCCGGACAAACACCTCAGTAGAGAAAGCCAAAAAATGACTGTCATGATGCAGCGAGAGCTGATCAGCTATTCAGTGACTCGGTATAAATCTCTTGTGATTTTTTCCATATCACATGAAGGACTAGTTTTAACCTGAATAGGTGTTTACAGCGCCCGAGTTCGGATCACCGATCAATACCAGGGGTTGTGCCTATAATTCTATCGTCAAACTCCTATGGCTAAGTGAGAGTGATAAAGCCGCATAGTATGATTGCCTGGTTCGCCGCACTAGCACCTCCTTCAAGGACCAAATTGTTGGGTTAAGTGTGTTTCTGTGCTGTTCCGAACACCCCCGTAATATCTACGTGAGAGGCTGAAGCCGACGACTGGCCAACTTTCAGATTTAATAACCGGCCGCAACGGAGGATAAATAAATTCAGAGGAAACAAGACTAACATTATACGAACGCTTTGTTTTCATTACACAGTCCAGGCATTGTGGATACATTCATTCAAACATCACATCCTTCGAGCACAGGCCCTCTATAATACGAGATCCTTCAAGGACATCGTTGAAATACTTCTCCGGTGTACGATGTTCCTTGCCTGCGGGCGGTCCTTCGGTTGCAAGACTAGTGGCATTCATCTTCGCCCATTGTAACTTGACACGGGCGAAGGCCATCCGGTCACCTTCGATGTAGACCGACCGTTAATAGCATCTAGCCTTGGGCAGGCATCGACCAGCCGCTTCACAAGCCCGAAGTATCTATTCGGTATTGGTTCGGCTGGCCAAAGACGGATTATGACATCCTTCATGGCCAACTCGGCCATCCTATGTAGCTCGGTCAGCTGTTTCAGCTGATCTCTAAGGGGCAAGGGCTGCTTTGGCTCACGGTGTTGTGACCAGAACAGTTTCTCCGTTGAGCTCCACTCCTCGGCTCGGAAGAAATCCGCAGCATCTGCAACACTTCGTGGCAAATCCGCAAACGCTCTTGGAGAACTCCAAATGCGTGTCAAGAAGGTATACTTTCTCCTTACATATTTTCTCTGCATATTAAAAGTCTTACCAGCAGCGATCTTCTTGGCCTCGTGGATCTCCTGATAGGCACCTTGAGCTTCAACCCGGGCCTCCTTTGCACTTTGGAGCGTCGTAGTAAGTCCGGATTCCTGATCCGACACCTTGCGCTCCAAAGACTCACATTTCTTTATGGCGTCTGTGAGCTCTTGTTGGACTTCATCCAACCTTGCCTCGTGCTTTTGGCAGGCGGTTCGTTCTTTGTCCACCTCCTTCTTGGCTGCGGCCAGCGCACTCTTCAGGGCTTCGACCTCAGAAGTGTCAGCGATGAGCATAAACATAAAGCTCAGTTAGATAAAAACGGGGAACTCATGTCAGTTCAGACATGCTTCGGTATGACATACCTTGCCTTGCCTCCAGCCTCCGCTTTAGTTCGGAAACTTTGGCTGCATGCGAGGCTGCTGCCAACTTCGTGGCCTGCTCATCAACGTAGACATATATGTTAGCTCCTGTGATATTCGATCCTCTGTTCGGCCCTTCTTCGGGAAATGCCAAACCAAGTCTCAAGGGCTACTATCTATACACAGTTATTCCTTTTGTAAATAACCAAAAATTCATTACTTCACATACCTCAAAGCCTGTTAGAAGGCTGGTGTAGGCTTGGTTCAATCCGCTTTTAGCAGACCGAACCCTTTCAACCACTGTACCCATCAGGGTACAGTGCTCCTCCACAATGGAAGCACCCTGAAGCGCTTCCATCAGAGTGTCCGGCACCTCTGGATTAATAGAGGACATCAGTGGAGACGGCACACCCCCTCCCTTGAAGAGGGTGGTTGTTCTGATTCTGGAGTTGTATTGGTCTCCGGAATAATATTTGGTTGGGGGCCAAATCAAGCGTTGCCCCATCACCGGTCTCCGTGGGGGTGGATTTCCCCCTCTCTTCGGCAACAGAGGTATTACCCTCCACCGCCACTTTCACGGCCTCTGAAGACAACACTTCGGTGTTATCCTGGGCAGTGGGTGGAGAGATCTGCGGAGGCGACTCACTCTCCATCGCATTCGTCCCTAGCAAGTTCCCAGATGACGATGATCGTTGGGGGAGACCACAGGCCGGGCTCTAAATGCGCACTTCAATATGGTAAAATAATAAGGCATGAAATAGGATATGATGTCTTCGAATACTTACGATTCAGCCGAGTGTTCTGACTTGGGGCGCCGCTTTGGGGTGGCATCAGCGTCCGCTTCGGAATCGTCCGAAAATGAGGTTTTCCCTTCTTGGCCGCCTCTGCCTCCAGATCCGTGGGAGCCCCCCTTTTTTCCCTTGGGGGGAGAGTTAGTCTCTTCCTCCTCTACGTCCTCGTCATGGGAAGAGGAGTCTTTGGAGTCTTCGGGCATAGCGTCCGAAGTACCCTTACGACGGAGACCACCTCTGGTCTACTTGGCCTTCTTCTCCGGCGTCTGATACGGCGCCGGAACCAGCATCTTGGCTAGCAAGGAAGTGTCCTGGTCCTCGGGCAGCAGAGCCGGATAGTTGATCTGCTCCGCCTTCTTTGTCCAGCCCTGTGGAAGTAAGAGGGTTCAATATAATCCTTGTAATTGCAAATAAAAGTTATTATAGAACTTACGGGAGTGGCTGGACGTGCGCAGTTATAGCCACGGTCTTTGGTTGACTCTGGCCACGACTTTTGAGTCTTGAAGAGCAGCTTCCATATGTCTTCGTGCGTCGTGTCGAAGAACCGCTGCAGAGTCCGAGGACCGGCCGGGTCGAATTCCCAAATGTATTGAGTCCGGCGCTGACAAGGAAAAATCCGATGAGAAAGCATCACCTGGATCACGGTAGGGAGGCTGGATTTCTTGTTTATCATGCCCTTGATGCGGCTCTCCAGTGTCGTCACCTCGTCAGGCGACTCCCAATCTAGGCCCTTATTAAGCCAAGATGTAAGCCGCAATGGGGGCCGGATTTGAACTCGGGAGCGGCGGCCCATGTGGCGTCGCGGGGTTCCATGATATAGAACCACCCCTGCTGCCATCCTTTGACGCTCTCCACAAAGGTCCCTATTGGCCAGTTGACATTGGGGAGCTTGCTCATCATGGTGCCACCGCACTCCGCGTGTTGGACCTCGACCACCTTCGGCTTCACGTTGAATACCTTGAGCCATAGGCTGAAGTGGGGAGGGATGCGGAGGAATGCCTTGCACATAATAATGAATGCCGAGAGGTTGAGGAAAGAGTTTGGGGCCAGATCATGAAAATCTAGTCCATAGTAGAACATGAGACCGCGGACAAAAGGATGAAGGGGAAACCCTAGTCCGTGAAGGAAATGGGGGATGAACACTACCCTTTCGCTAGGCTCCGGAGTGGGGATGATCTTATTTTTGGAAGGAAGCCGGTGGACTATGTCCGTGGCTAGGTACCTAGCTTCTCGGAGTTCCGTGATGTTCTCCTCTGTAACAGAGGAGGCCATCCACTAGCCATGCACTCCAGATCCGGACATGGCTATGAGTACTTGCAGGTGAGGGAAAGGATTGAGACTTGGGCACTGGAGCTCGAACGACAGATAGGCAGAGGAGGAAGAAGGCATAGGATAAGGAGATGGATTCTTCTCTTCTTATAAAGGCAGTGGATGTCAGGCGCCCTCTCACAAGCCTTAAATCTCGCCTATTCCCAACGGGACGTGTGAGCGGCACGGTTGGATAACCCAAACCCCGTTGGAAATATGCCCTAGAGGCAATAATAAATTAGTTATTATTATTATATTTCCTTGTTCATGATAATCATTTATTACCCATGCTATAATTGTATTGATAGGAAACTCAGATACATGTGTGGGTACATAGACAACACCATGTCCCTAGTAAGCCTCTAGTTGACTAGCTCGTTGATCAACAGATGGTTACGGTTTCCTGACCATGGACATTGGATGTCGTTGATAACGGGATCACATCATTAGGAGAATGATGTGATGGACAAGACCCAATCCTAATCCTAGCACAAAGATCGTGTAGTTCATATGCTAAAGCTTTTCTAATGTCAAGTATCATTTCCTTAGACCATGAGATTGTGCAACTCCCGGATACCGTAGGAATGCTTTGGGTGTACCAAACGTCACAACGTAACTGGGTGGCTATAAAGGTGCACTACAGGTATCTCCGAAAGTGTCTGTTGGGTTGGCACGAATCGAGACTGGGATTTGTCACTCCGGTTGACGGAGAGGTATCTCTGGGCCCACTCGGTAGTACATCATCATAATGTGCACAATGTGACCAAGGGGTTGATCGCGGGATGATGTGTTACGGAACGAGTAAAGAGACTTGCCGGTAACGAGATTGAACAAGGTATCGACATACCGACGATCGAATCTCGGGCAAGTACAATACCGCTAGACAAAGGGAATTGTATACGGGATCGATTGACTCCTTGACATCGTGGTTCATCCGATGAGATCATCGTGGAACATGTGGGAGCCAACATGGGTATCCAGATCCCGCTGTTGGTTATTGACCGGAGAACATCTCGGTCATGTCTGCATGGTTCCCGAACCCGTAGGGTCTACACACTTAAGGTTCGATGACGCTAGGGTTATAAAGGAAGTTTGTATGCGGTTACCGAATGTTATTCGGAGTCCGGGATGAGATCCCGGACGTCACGAGGAGTTCCGGAATGGTCCGGAGGTAAAGATTTATATATGGGAAGTCCTGTTTTGGTCACCGGAAAAGTTTCGGGTTTTATCGGTAACGTACCGGGACCACCGGGAGGGTCCCGGGGTCCACCATATGGGGCCACCGGCCCCAGGGGGCTGCATGGGCCAAGTGTGGGAGGGGACCAGCCCCAGGTGGGCTGGTGCGCCCCCCCCCCCCACCAAGGCCCAAGGCGCCTAGGGCTTGGGGGAAACCCTAAAAGGGGGCGCCCCCTTGCCTTGGGGGGCAAGGCAACCCCCCTGGCCGCCGCCCCCTCCTCAGATTGGATCTGAGGGGGCCGGGCCCCCTGTCCCTTGCCCCTATATATATGCGGGGGTGGGAGGGCAGCCGCACCCAAGTTCTGGCGCAGCCCTCCCCCTCTCCCAAGTACTCCTCCTCTCCCGCGGTGCTTGGCGAAGCCCTGCAGGATTGCCACGCTCCTCCATCACCACCACGCCGTTGTGCTGCTGCTGGTTGGAGTCTTCCTCAACCTCTCCCTCTCTCCTTGCTGGATCAAGGCATGGGAGACGTCACCGGGTTGTACGTGTGTTGAATGCGGAGGTGCCGTCCGTTCGGCACTAGGATCTCCGGTGATTTGGATCACGACGAGTACGACTCCTTCAACCCCGTTCTCTTGAACGCTTCCGCTTAGCGATCTACAAGGGTATGTAGATGCACTCTTCTTCCCCTTGTTGCTAGTCTCTCCATAGATAGATCTTGGTGACTCGTAGGAAAATTTTGAATTTCTGCTACGTTCCCCAATAGTAGCATCATGAGCTAGGTCTATTGCGTAGATTCTTTGCACGAGTAGAACACAAAGTAGTTGTGGGCGTTGATTTTGTTCAATATGCTTACCGTTACTAGTCCAATCTTGATTCGGCGGCATTGTGGGATGAAGCGGCCCGGACCGACCTTACACGTAAACTTACGTGAGACAGGTTCCACCGACTGACATGCACTTGTTGCATAAGGTGGCTAGCGGGTGCCAGTCTCTCCCACTTTAGTCGGATCTGATTCGATGAAAAGAGTCCTTATGAAGGGTAAATAGCAATTGACATATCACGTTGTGGTTTTTGCGTAGGTAAGAAACGTTCTTGCTAGAAACCCATAGCAGCCACGTAAAACATGCAAACAACAATTAGAGGACGTCTAACTTGTTTTTGCAGGGTATGCTATGTGATGTGATATGGCCAAGAAGAATGTGATGAATGATATGTGATGTATGAGATTGATCATGTTCTTGTAATAGGAATCACGACTTGCATGTCGATGAGTATGACAACCGGCAGGAGCCATAGGAGTTATCTTTATTTATTGTATGACCTGCGTGTCATTAAAAAACGCCATGTAATGACTTTAGTTTATTGCTAACCGGTAGCCATAGTAGTAGAAGTAATTGTTGGCGAGACAACTTCATGAAGACACGATGATGGATATCATGATGATGGAGATCATGGTGTCATGCCGGTGACAATGATGATCATGGAGCCCCGAAGATGGAGATCAAAAGGAGCAAAATGATATTGGCCATATCATGTCACTATTTGATTGCATGTGATGTTTATCATGTTTATGCATCTTATTTGCTTAGAACGATGGTAGTAAATAAGATAATCCCTCATTAAAATTTCAAGAAAGTGTTCCCCCTAACTGTGCACCGTTGCAAAAGTTCGTCGTTTCGAAGCACCACGTGATGATCGGGTGTGATAGATTCTTACGTTCACATACAACGGTTGTAAGCCAGATTTACACACGCGAAACACTTAGGTTAACTTGATGAGCCTAGCATGTACAGACATGGCCTCGGAACACAACAGACCAAAAGGTCGAGCATGAGTCGTATGGAGGATACAATCAACATGAAGATGTTCACCGATGATGACTAGTCCGTCTCACGTGATGATCGGACACGACCTAGTTAACTCGGATCATGTAATCACTTGGATGACTAGAGGGATGTCTATCTGAGTGGGAGTTCATTAGATGAACTTAATTATCCTGAACATAGTCAAAAGCCCTTTGCAAATTATGTCATAGCTCGCGCATTAGTTCTACTATTTTAGATATGATCCTAGAGAAAATAGAGTTGAAAGTTAATAGTAGCGATTATGCGATCAGTAGAAAAGCTCATGTCCTTAATGCACCGCTAAGTGTGCAGAACCCCAAAACATCGTCTGTGGATGTTGCAAACATCGGACATACACGTTTTGATTACTACGTGATAGTTCAGTTAAATGGTTTAGAGTTGAGGCACCAAAGACGTTTTCGAAATGTCGCGGAACATATGAGATGTCTCGAGGGCTGAAATTGGGATTTCAGGCTCGTGCCCACGTCAAGAGGTATAAGACCTGTGACGATTTTCTTAGCCTGCAAACTAAGGGAGAAAAGCTCAATCATTGAGCTTGTGCTCAGATTATCTGAGTGCAACAATCACTTGAATCGAGTGGAAGTTGATCTTCCAGATGAGATAGTGATGTTTCTCCAAAGTCATTGCCACCAAGCTGCTAGAGCTCCGTGATGAACTATAACATATCAGGGATAGATATGATGATCCTGGAGGTATTCACGATGTTTGACACTGCGAAAGTAGAAATCAAGAAGGAGCATCAATTGTTGATGGTTGGTGAAACCACTAGTTTCAAGAAGGGCAAGGGCAAGAAGGGATACTTCATGAAACGGCAAATCAGTTGCTGCTCCAGTGAAGAAACCCAAGGTTGAACCTAAACCCGAGACTAAGTGCTTCTGTAATAAGGGAAACAGCCACTAGAACAGGATTACCCTAGATACTTGGTAGATAAGAAGGCTGGCAAGGTCGATAGAAGTATATTGGATATACATTATGTTAATGTGTACTTTACTAGTACTCCTAGTAGCACCAGGGTATTAGATACCGGTTCGGTTGCTAAGTGTTAGTAACTCGAAATAAAAGCTACGGAATAAACGGAGACTAGCTAAAGGTGAGCTGACGATATGTGTTGGAAGTGTTTCCAAGGTTGATGTGATCAAGCATCGCACGCTCCCTCTACCATCGAGATTGGTGTTAATTGTTATTTGGTGTATGCGTTGAGCATAGACATAATTGGATTATGTCTATCACAATACGGTTATTCATTTAAGGAGAATAATGGTTACTCTGTTTATTTGAATAATACCTTCAATGGTATTGCACCTAAAATGAATGGTTTATTGAATCTCGATCGTAGTGATACACATTTTCATGCCAAAAGATATAAGATAGTAATGATAGTACCACTTACTTGTGGCACTGCCATGTAAGTCATATTGGTGTAAAACGCATGAAGAAGCTCCATGTTGATGGATCTTTGGACTCACTCGTTTTTGAAAAGTTTGAGACATGCAAACCATGTCTATTGGTGTATACACATGAAGAAACTCCATGCAGATGGATCGTTTGGACTCACTTGATTATGAATCACTTGAGATATGCAAATCATACCACATAGGCAAGATGACTGAAAAGCCTCGTTTTCAGTAAGATGGAACAAGATAGAAACTTGTTGGAAGTAACACATTTTGATGTGTGCAGTCCAATGAGTGCTGAGGCATGCAGTGAATATCGTTATGTTCTTACTTCACGGATGATTTAAGTAGATACTGAGTATATTTACTTAGTGAAACACAAGTCTAAATTATTGAATCGTTCAAGTAATTTCAGAGTGAAGTTGAAGATCATCGTGACAAGAGGATAAAATGTCTATGATATGATCATAGAGATGCGTATCTGAGTTACGAGCTTTGGCACGCAATTAAGACATTGTGGAAATTGTTTCACAATTAATACCGCCTGGAACACCATAATGTGATGGTGTGTCCGAACATCCTAGTTGCACCCTATTGGATATGGTGCGTACCATGATGTCTCTCATCGAATTACCACTATCATTCATGGTTTAGGCATTAGAGACAACCGCACTCACTTTAATAGGGCACCACGTAATTCCGTTGAGACGACACCGTTTGAACTATGGTTTGGAGAAACCTAAGTTGTCGTTTCTTGAAAGTTTGGGGCTGCGACGCTTATATGAAAAGTTTCATCGTGATAAGCTCGAACCCAAAGAGGATAAAAATACATCTTCATAGGACACCCAAAACAGTTGGGTATACCTCCTATCTCAGATCCGGAAGCCAAAGTAATTGTTTCTAGAAATGGGTCCTTTCTCGAGGAAAAGTTTCTCTCGAAAGAATTGAGTGGGAGGATGGTGAAGACTTGATGAGGTTACTGAACCATCACTTCAACCAGTGTGTAGCAGGGCACAGGAAGTTGTTCGTGTGGCACCTACACCAATTGAAGTGGAAGCTGATGATAGTGATCAGATGCTTTGGATCAAGTCACTACCAGACCTCGTAGGTCGACAAGGACGCGTACTATTTCAGAGTGGTACGCAATCCTATCTTAGAGGTCATGTTGCTAGACAACAATGAACCTACGAGCTATGGAGAAGCGATGGTGGGCCTGGATTCCGACGAATGGCTCGAGGCCCTAAAATCCGAGAGAGGATCCATGACTTTGGAAGAAATACTTGATGGTCGTAAGGCCATTGGGTACAGATGGATTTTAAAAGGAAGACAGACAATGATGGTAAGTATCGCCATTAAGAAAGCTCGACTTGTCGTTAAGATGTTTTCCGACAAGTTCAAGGAGTTGACTATGATGAGACTTTCTCACTCGTAGCGATGCTAAGAGTCTGTTAGAATTATATTAGCAATTACTGCATGATTTATGAGATCTTGCAGATAGGATGTCAAAACATTGTTTCCTCGACGTTATCCTTGGGAAAGGTTGTACTCCCTCCGTCCGATAAAAGTTGTCTCCGATGACAGTTTACGAAAACCCCCCTTGCTTTAATTCGACAAACGACACAACCCGCACCGCGTCCCCCCATCCTCTCCTCCTCGATTTTGCAACGGCGATGGCGACATCCTCTCCCCCGGCCACCTGCTCCGTCGCCTCGCCGCGCGCCGGCTGCCTTCTCCCCTTCATCTCGCCGCCTTTCTTCGTCCTCGTTACCTGATTCCGACGAGGGGGGAGGGGAGGGGAGATCAAGAGGAAAGGGATCCCCTTCTCTGCAAAGCGCTCAATTTGCCGGCTCCGACGTGCTGTGGCGCCGTGGCCGGGCGGACCTGAGCGCGCTGCTGCTAGCGGCCTCCGTCGCTTCCTGGATCCTCTTCAACGCCCCCCTCCGTGCCTCCGGATACACGGCGGTGTCGCTGGCCTTCGACGGGGAAACAACAACGCAAGAGAGGCGCCAGCAAGATGCTAGAGTTGCTGCAGAGCCAGGACACGCAGGAGGAGCCCTACGCATACAAGGACGAGGCCATCGACGGGACCAAGAAGAGGCTGGCCACGGAGGTGTCGCGGCTGGCGCAGTACACCGGGCGCGCCACGCTCACGCACCCGCGACATGCAGAACGCGGTCCACCTCGTGCTCCCTGGCAAGCTCGCCTAGCATGGCATATCCTGTACATGTCCTGAACTGAAGTGAAGAACCATCAGAAAAAAGGCAGCAGGCTGGCATGCGTGGTTCAGCGCAGATGGACTGAATATGTTGTTGTTGTGGTAGCAGGGTGGCATACTTCTGGTAGTAGCAGCAGCACATGTTGTGGAATTTGTTGTTGATTTCTTAAAGTGCCATTTGCTGTCAATTTCTGAATTTGGTGTCATTAATTTGTACAGTTTCAATAAAATACAGTAACATTGTTGTTAACTTATGAATTCGCTATGAAATGAACATTACAATGACCAGACATGACAATTCTTTGCTGCAAAATGCCTGTACTATTGTTGATGACAATCTCAGTAGACCTTACCGCAGGATAAACATTCAGAAAGATTTGATAGTAATCATGTTCAGTTTGAATTGTCAGGTGTAAATCACAGTAGTGGTTACAGGGCTTGATGCCTGGAAACAAAATTACAGTATGGTGTCACTCCTAACCAAAATCTTGAATTCAGATTTGATAGTAATCATGTTGAGTTCAAATCTGATCGAAATAATCAACAACAAAATAGAGCTCACTGAAAGGTAAGACTATGATCAACATCAAACTACTCCTTGACAAGCAGTGATCACTACTGAACATGATCATATTCTTTTATTACTGGAGCCAATTTTCCTAACATCACAATAGTGATTTTTTGTTGACAGCAAGTTCATCATGTCAATTACTCCAAGTAGCAATAGTTTGCCGAGCAGAAAATTTAAACTATGGCTTAGCAGAAAAATTAACAGCAACAGTTTGAGGCCATACATCAAACTATGGCTTGAAGCAACAGTTTTAGAGTTCGATTCATGTATTTTTCAGACATTATACTTCACCATTACATGCATGTATCAGGAAAGAGGTCTTCCTTTTTTTACACCACATACAGATAGCACACTCCCAACTAATTCCACATAGCATTTGTTACAATGTGGATGCAGTAGTACCAGTAGATCACTCTTGTTTAGATCACTCACTGAATTTAGTCACTGGATCACACAAAAGAATGCACATTGACTGAATTAAACTGAATTTAGTCACTGGATCATTCACTTTGGTTGTACATTGACTGAATCAAAATGAATTTAGCCACTGAATTAAACTGTCCATGTAAGTCATATTCAGTTAACACTAATTTTTCAGTTAACAATATTCAGTTAACTCCTTGGAGTTCAGAGCATAATTTGATTGTCAATATTCAGTTAACACTGAATGTACAGCACTGAAAATTACTCTGAATGTACAACACTTCCATCTGTCCCCAAACTCTTTGCTGCTTTTGAGTTCCATGGCAGCCTTTTCTCTAACTGAATTAACAATTGATCTGTCTCTATATGTTTATTAGATATTGCAAAAAAGCAGGAGAATATGCTCATTGAACAAATTCAAATAAAATCAAACAATCCAAATAATTCAAATAAAATCAATAAATTCAAATAAAATCAAATAATTCACTTCACATAATCCAATCTTTTGTCATTGAACACATTACACAAAGACATACACATGACACAATACGTGCACATGACACATCACATACTCCTATCCTTTCTTTTCCTTTTCCCTTGTCCCTTTCTTTTTCCTTTCCCTATCTACTAATTTCCTTGTTCATTTTGGTAACTAGAGGAACATGATGGCCCTCCTATTCAAGTAAAGCAAGACAAATCTAACTTACTTCAAATAATTTCAAGTAAAGTGTTCTAGACATCAGGGCAGTCATATTTTCAGTGAAGTTTCATGTTCAGTAAATCTAACTTAATTCAAAATTGTTGCTGTTGTCAAATTACTCTACAAAAAAGTTATTGGTAGATCAAAACAGTTTTTATTTTTTTATTGGACACATGATTACTGGACACATCATGAGCAATGACCTATTAGATCATCTCCATTTTTATTTTTATTGGTCTTTTTAACAGTTTTCAGTAGCACACCATGACACTATTTGCACAAAAACAACGCTTACTGAAAAGTAATACTATGATCAACATCAAACTACTCCTTGACAAGCAGTGATCACTACTGAACATGATCATATTCTAGTACATCAAACTGACTTTTTTGTAATCTTATTCTGAGAGATTAAAAGTAGATGGTCATTCCTTAAAGAACCATGACACACCAAAATTCAGAGGAACATCCCTATTTACTCACTGAATTTTCATTCTGTAATCGTTTCCTTGTGACCTGCAATTCTAAACCCTGATTAATTTCCTCCATTTATTTTTCTAGTGCAATTTGATGTACTGCAATTCAGTGCTGAATTTTGGAGTAAATTGGACACTGAATTTTCGAGTACACCAACTGCTTCTTGTCTAATTTGCTTCTTGTCCAGCTTGATTTAGTCTAGAATTTCGAGTACACCTACTGCTTCTTGTCCAATTTTTTTCTACTCAGTCTATAACATTCAGTTTGATTTAGTCTTGTCCAGTTAACTGAAGAACATGTTTATCCAGACCAACAACATTCTGTTAACTTCTTTGACATTGGAGGTGAACACATTCAGTTAACCTTTTTTTGCAACATTTCTGCAGAGTAGATGATCAATTGTGTTTCAAATTAATGAACAAGCGCAATGTACAGAAATTCGAGCTCGGGTTCTTCTTCTCACCGGCAGAAGCACGAGCAGGGGAGCTCCGGACGGCAGCACGTGCAGGCCCGCCGGGGAGGAGCAGCAACTAGCAGACGAGCAGCAGAAGAAGCTCGAGGTTGAGGATGAGCTTGAGTTCCAGGCCCGCCTGGAGCTCTAGGTCCAGGCGCTCGAGACCCAGGCGCGCACAGGTCCTGTGCAGCGCCGGCGCAGGCCCTGGGCCACGGGAGGGATAGCAGCGTAGCCCTGGGCGGCGGGAGGGGATGGCGACGCAGCCCTGGGGGCGGGAGGGATCACGGCGGGAGAGGATGGCGGCGGAGCAGTGCCCTTCAGCACTGGAGCCGCCGCCCGTCGAGGTGGTCGCTGCGGAGGAGCAGATGGACGGCGCGGTGCAGCTCGCCTCCGTGCGGGCGGCGCAGGTGGGCAGGGGCGTCGGTGGTTCACAGCGGTGGTGCGGGCCATGGCCGTCATCAGCCGCTCGGCCCTATGGTGGGTGCCGACGGTGGCGCGGGCGACCACGGTGCGCGCCGGCGATGGAGAAAGGAGGAAGAAGCAGCGGGGTCTGATTAGCAACAGATTTGAAGCTAGAAGGGGTTTTCTGCAAAATTGTAAATGAACTAAGTAGAGGACAACTTTTCTCGGACAGAGGGAGTATGTGATACAACCAGAAGGTTTTGTCAATCCTGAAGAACACTAACAAATATGCCAAGCTCCAGCAATCCTTCGAAGGACTGGAGTAAGCATCTCGGAGTTGGAATGTACGCTTTGATGAGATGATCAAAGATTTTGGGTTTATACAAAGTTTATGAGAAACTTGTATTTCCAAAGAAGTGAGTGGGAGCACTATAGCATTTCTGATGAGTATATGTTGTTGACATATTGTTGATCAGAAATGATGTAGAAATTCTGGAAAGCATATAGGGTTATTTGAAAGGTGCTTTTCAATAGAAAACCTGGATTAAGCTACTTGAACATTGAGCATCAAGATCTATGAGGATAGATAAAAAACGCTAAATGGTACTTTCAAATGAGCACATACCTTGACATGATCTTGAAGGTGTTCAAGATGGATCAGTCAAAGAAGGAGTTCTTGCCTGAGTTGTAAGGTATGAAGTTAAGAGTTAAAGCTTGACCATGGCAGAAGAAAGAGGAAGGACGAAGGTCGTCCCCTATGCTTTTGACATAGGCTCTATACGATATGCCATGCTGAGTACCGCACCGGAAGCGTGCCTTGCCATGAGTCAGTCAAGGGGTACAAGAATGATCCAGGAATGGATCATTAGACAGCGGTCAAAAAATTGTCCTTGGAGTAAATAAGGACATGTTTCTCGATTATGGAGGTGATAAAGAGTTCGGCGTAAAGGGTTACGTCGATGAAAACTTTAACACCTATCTGAGTGACTCTGAATAGCAAACCGGATACGTATAGTGGAGCAACCATTTGGAATAGCTCCAAGTGGAGCGTGGAATCAGCATTTACAATATGACATAGAGAATTGCGAAGTACATACGAATCTGAATGTTGCAGACCCGTTGACTAAAACCTCTCTCACAAGCAAAACATGATCAAACCCCAGAACTCATTGAGTCTTAATCACATGGTGATGTGAACTAGTTTAGTAACACTAGTAAACTCTTTAGATGTTGGTCAAATGGCGATGTGACCTATCAGTGTTAATCACATGGCGATGTGAACTAGATTATTGACTCTAGTGCAAGTGGGAGACTGTCGGAAATATGCCCTAGAGGCAATAATAAATTAGTTATTATTATTATATTTCCTTGTTCATGATAATCGTTTATTACCCATGCTATAATTGTATTAATAGGAAACTCAGATACATGTGTGGGTACATAGACAACACCATGTCCCTAGTAAGCCTCTAGTTGACTAGCTCGTTGATCAATAGATGGTTACCATTTCCTGACCATGGACATTGGATGTCGTTGATAACGGGATCACATCATTAGGAGAATGATGTGATGGACAAGACCCAATCCTAATCCTAGCACAAAGATCGTGTAGTTCGTATGCTAAAACTTTTCTAATGTCAAGTATCATTTCCTTAGACCATGAGATTGTGCAACTCCCGGATACCGTAGGAATGCTTTGGGTGTACCAAACGTCACAACGTAACTGGGTGGCTATAAAGGTGCACTACAGGTATCTCCGAAAGTGTCTGTTGGGTTGGCACGAATCGAGACTGAGATTTGTCACTCCGGTTGACGGAGAGGTATCTCTGGGCCCACTCGGCAGGACATCATCATAATGTGCACAATGTGACCAAGGGGTTGATCACGGGATGATGTGTTACGGAACGAGTAAAGAGACTTGCCGGTAACGAGATTGAACAAGGTATCGGCATACCGACGATCGAATCTCGGGCAAGTACAATACCGCTAGACAAAGGGAATTGTATACGGGATCGATTGAGTCCTTGACATCGTGGTTCATCCGATGAGATCATCGTGGAACATGTGGGAGCCAACATGGGTATCCAGATCCCCCTGTTGGTTATTGACTGGAGAACGTCTCGATCATGTCTGCATGGTTCCCGAACCCGTAGGGTCTACACACTTAAGGTTCGATGACGCTAGGGTTATAAAGGAAGTTTGTATGTGGTTACCAAATGTTATTTGGAGTCTCGGATGAGATCCCGGACGTCACGAGGAGTTCCGGAATGGTCCGGAGGTAAAGATTTATATATGGGAAGTCCTGTTTTAGTCACCGGAAAAGTTTCAGGTTTTATCGGTAATGTACCGAGACCACCGGGAGGGTCCCGGGGGTCCACCAAGTGGGGCCACCGGCCCCAGGGGGCTGCATGGGCCAAGTGTGGGAGGGGACCAGCCCCAGGTGGGCTGGTGCGCCCCTCCCCCCCACCCACCAAGGCCCAAGGCGCCTAGGGGTTGGGGGAAACCCTAAAAGGGGGCGCCCCCTTGCCTTGGGGGGCAAGGCAACCCCCCTGGCCGCCCCCCGTCCTCAGATTGGATCTGAGGGGGCCGGCCCCCCTCTCCCTTGCCCCTATATAGATGTGGGGGTGGGAGGGTAGCCGCACCCAAGTTCTGGTGCAGCCCTCCCCCTCTCCCAAGTACTCCTCCTCTCCCGCGGTGCTTGGCGAAGCCCTGCAGGATTGCCACGCTCCTCCATCACCACCACGCCGTTGTGCTGCTGCTGGATGGAGTCTTCCTCAACTTTTCCCTCCCTCCTTGCTGGATCAAGGCATGGGAGACGTCACCGGGCTGTACGTGTGTTGAACGCGGAGGTGCCGTCCGTTCGGCACTAGGATCTCCGGTGATTTGGATCACGACGAGTACGACTCCTTCAACCCCGTTCTCTTGAACGCTTCCGCTTAGCGATCTACAAGGGTATGTAGATGCACTCTTCTTCCCCTCATTGCTAGTCTCTCCATAGATAGATCTTGGTGACTCGTAGGAAAATTTTGAATTTCTGCTACGTTCCCCAACAAACCCTCATTATGAAAATCCCATGATAAGGGGACACGATCTCTGCTTTGACAAGACGTGTCAAGGGTCGTGCCTCGAAATACGAAACGAGGTTGTGAGACGGTTCAGAATTCTAACCTGGCCAGGACATAACGCCTCGCCGAAAAAATCGCCTGTGGACGTGGCTTATTTCATTTCAAATATTATTTGCCCTTATAGCTTAAAGCTGTGATTGTTTGATAAAGCCGGATACGGTTGTTCTACGTGGAGGACTGCGTTGAAGTATTCGGAAAAGGAACCTGCCTTGCAATGTCGAAGACAACTTGCGTGTCGAACACATCGTCATTGAAGCCTGGTTCAGAGGCTATTGCGGGAGTCCTGGACTAAGGGGTCCTCGGGCGTCCGGGCTATGTTATGTGGGCCGGACTATTGGGCCATGAAGATACCAGATAGAAGAACCTTCCCCGTGTCTGGATGGGACTCTCCTTTGCGTGGATGGCAAGCTCGGCGTTTGGATCATGTATTTTCCTTCTTCTGTAACCAACTCTGTACAACCCTAGATCCCTCCGGTGTCTATATAAACCGAAGGGTTTAGTCCATAGGGCAAGAACACAATCATACATGCTAGACATCTAGGGTTTAGCCATTACGATCTCGAGGTAGATCAACTCTTGTAACCCCCATATTCACCATAGTCAATCAAGAAGGAAGTAGGGTATTACCTCCATTAAGAGGGGCCGAACCTGGGTAAACATCGTGTCCCCTGCCTCCTTGTTACCATTGATCTTTACACGCACAGTTCGGGACCCCCTATCCGAGATCTGCCGGTTTTGACACCGACACCCGCGAGTCAAATAGGGCCTTGGTTTGGACAATAGAACCTTGATATGGTGATAGTCAGTCATGGGGTTATTTTGGACGCATCTCCAACCCAACTATGTTGACTACACATATGTAACGGTGTTTACCAGTGCCATGATGATTATCTAGATAAGATCCTTGATTGAAAATATAAGGCCGCATGTGAAACCTTTATCCCTAGCCTATTTCTTTATTGTTTTCTAGTTACTTAACTATGGGAATTTGGTCTAGGAAAGTGGTACTCTTTGAGATAACTAGTTCTTTGCAGAAATCTCCTTGCTAAGCATCAGTCCTCGTGGGTTTGATAAACCTAGGGTCTCTAGGGGAAAAGGCACTATCTGCATCCCAAACCGGATCAAAGGTAATCAGTAGACGCCTCTTCTGATTGATGTTCACGCCAATGACATGGACCCTTTGGACGATACATAACAAGATGGTGATCGAGCGGGCCTTTTCCGACGTGGCACTACGTATTTAAATTTCTAGCCTCTTGTAGCACATGCATCTGCTCTCTAGGCCGTGATACATGGATCGGCTAGGCGGCATGATTGATACTCTGTGTGCAGCAGACCACCGCCTTGCTTTGCCTCTTAGTTAGTGATTCGGCTGCTCCGTGGAGCCCTATATCGCATTATTTTATTCTTCTTTTTGGGTATGTTTGTGTTGTTTCCCTAACAGACTTATTATTTTATTTCCGGCACTTGGACATGATGTTGGATATGGTGGTTAGTAGCTTGAAATGTTGTTTTCAGAAGTTGAGTTAAGCTAGACGCGTAAAATAGAAGACATAGGGGGTCTTTCGACAATAGCGTATTCATTAGGAAATGGAATGGGAATAACGATGTGATGGGAGACATAGCAAGACTTGTAGCATAAGGTTTCACGCAGATGCCCGAAACCTATTCTCCAGATATATGTGAAATCATTTTTCAATGCCTTATCTCAATGGCAGTTCAAAATCATCCATCTATTGAGTTGATTGATATGGTGACCATATATCTTTGTGGGTCACTTGATTTGGATATATAAGTTTCACATGAATTCAATTTCAAAACCAAACGCAAAATCCAATATATATTTTGTAAAGTCTATAAGTCACTCCATGTCCTAAATTTGTTGGAATATATTTGGTACAACTGACTTAGTGAGATCCTTATAACAAAAGGTTACTATAAGAATTATGAGAACCCATGTGTATCCATCAAGAAATCCTCAACATGATTTTATATTATCTCAATGTATGTTGATGGTCTAAACATCATATTGGCAACACACAATATATTGAGGAAGCACGTGATCTTCTAAAAATAGAATTTGGGATGAAGTATTTGGTTAAAATCCTGCCCATTTTTTGTTAGATATACTTAACGAAACTAAATACTACTCCCTCCGTTCCTAAATATTTGTCTTTCTAAAGATTTCAATAAGTGACTACATACGGAGCAAAATGAGTGAATCCACACTTTAAAATATGTCTATATACATCCGTATATGGTAGTCCATTTGAAGTCTCTAGAAAGACAAATATTTAAGAACGGAGGGAGTAGTAGTTACTAGCTCATGTAGATGTATGGGTTGATGACTAGTATAATTAATTAGAATTTGCATCAACCATACATATACAATGTTGGCACAAGCCATATACTCATAATTAATCAATATACAGTGCGTATATTACGTTGTATAACCACAAAGTAATTATACATACATTGTACGGAGTACTACTTACACAGTGCAGATTTAGCCAATTACCAGTAAATGACATGTTCAAGAAATAGGGAATTGCCTCACATACGATGAAAGCTCGTCCGATTTGGTACGATAGCGTAATCCACCGTGAACCCACCTTGAGCCAGCGTTGATCAACGGTGGCCCTGCTACTTCGTACAAAAATCGTACAAATACTGTCATACGTGTAGCAACGCTCCAAGAAATAATTAACCACATCGTAAAATATATACCTATGTGCCACCATAATTACCCTATTCTTCTCTCTGCCCAATTAAATTCAGTGGTCCATCCACGCATCCAAGTAATTAAGTACCTAATAATTAATTAAGCTAGCGACTGGCGGTCGACACCGTCGATCTATCCGTGCCTCATCGCTGGAGGCACCATGTCATCGAGAAGCCCCTTGTCGACGGCGGGAACACTCCCCGGCGACGAGATGGACGATGCCTGGGTTGTGTAGCTCGCAACTTGCAGCTCCTGTCGGTTGCAGTGTAGCGGCTGGAGCAGCGACGACGACATCGCCGGCACGCTGAAGAGGGGGTTTTGAGTGGTCGGCGAGTGCAGTGCCGGCAAGTCGTTGTACATGAGGTGGTGGTGGTGTGCCGAGAAGGCCATCTGGCTGGCGAGGGTGGCGGCGCCGGCGCCGCGGGGGAAGGTGACGGTGTGGTGGCAGTGCTGGCCCTCGTAGGTGGTGATGACGACGGAGGGGTCCTCGGAGGAGCGCTCCACGCGCTTCTTCACCGTGCACTTGTTGTTGGTGCACCGGTAGTAGCTCCTACGTAAGACAATATAACTGCAACACTTCATTCATCCATGGCGAAATGAATCATGTGATTTCCGGGATAAAGTGAAAAATGGGCCTAGCTACATGTATATTGTCAAGTTAGGTACTACTCCTCCGTTTCTAAATATTTGTCTTTTTAAAGACTTCAAATAGACTATCACATACGGATATATATAGACATATTTTAAAGTGTAGATTCACTCTTTTTGTTTCGTATGTAGTCACTTGTTGAAATCTCTAGAAAGATAAATATTTAAAAACGGAGAAAGTACTATACATTATTTTCGCATGTAGAAATAGAAAGAAAAACTAAAAACATGACGAATGCATGCCAAGGGTTGCTCTAAAATGGCACCCGTATAAAACGTACAAGTACTACGTGCAAAGTAGTACCAGTACTGGACGCATTCATTATTTTTGCCTAGTGAATTGATTAGTAGGGTTCGACCCACAACGTCATAGGATTCGATCTCTCTCTCTATCTTGCAGTGCACTAGCTAGATCAGAGCTAAACTTAACTACCTCCTTAACAAACTGATCAGAAATAAGTTTAGCACATCAAGGTATTGTTAGTTTTTTCAGCAGAAGAAAGCTATCCTAAAGCAGAATGTACGTACACAGTTTACGAAACTACGTACTGTCATGTTCGTTATGAAGGGATGAGTATTGGAGAAAAACACACACACACACACTAGTAGTTAACGGCAATTAGTTACCAAATGGTTTACATATTCAATGCACACTAAATTTATATGGTATTGCACCGTATTACTTACTCACATGCACATACGTATGTCTTAGGCTTTCACTCTCAACTACTCCCTCTGTAAACTAGTGACCTAAACGATTTTATATTACTCCATCTATCCCAAAATATAAAAACGTTTTTGACACTATACTAGTGTCAAAACGTTCTTATATTATGAGATGGAGGGTGTAGTTTACAATAGTTTACGGACGGAGTATCTTAATAGTCAATACACTGAATTATCTTACACATGTTTTGCATGATCTAATATGCTACTAGTTAGGATATGGAGATGGATTTTTGGCAGAACCAGGAGCTCTGCCGACCAGCTAGGATATGGAGATCATTCATACATATGAAGCATATAATGTGTAGAATTTTTTCTCGCAAAAGGAAAAAAATGTGTAGAGTTTTCCACGGGACGTACGTACCTACTCCCTCGAATTAAACTAAAACTACGACGAGTAAATCGAAACGGAGGGAGTACAAATTAAGCTATGGGTCGGTCGATAGGAATACGTTACCTTGGGAAAGGGCTGTTCTTGACGGCCTTCTGTCCGTACTTCCTCCAGCGGTATCCGTCCTCGAGGTGGTCAATCTCCGTCTTGGTCATGAACGCAAACCGTGGCTGCCGCGCCCGCTTCTGTTTTTTCATCGTCTTCCCTGGGGCCGGCGCCGGCGCCGTCTTGCTCCTGCATCCATATCCAAGCACGCATACATGGAGGTTGCTGTTAGCTCGCATTTGTACAGAGAGAAGACCAAATTAACGCATGGCGCAAGAGAGAAATCGTCCCCTTTTTGTTTCAACCATCAATAGGCCAAAACCCCTATAAAAATACTCGGTATACTAGTGGTGGCGGTGAATCTAGCTAGCATACGTCCAAATTAACAACCTTATCGTGGACTTTAAAAGGTGATGAGAGGGGAAGGGGAGGTTTAGCACGCGAATCCCGGCGCAACGTTCCATGCAAATTAACCACACAACACCACACCACACTCTCTCAGCCTCATTATCGAATTTACCGGACTGCCCCTGGAAACGATGACGTGCTATTAACGAATAATACAAACGAATATAAAAGTACTCGCAAAAAAAGACGAATATAAAAGCGAAATTATATAACGAAATGAAATGAAAATGAAAGATATCGAGGAGAAGGAAATTAAACTAAGTTTATTTTTTTGGAAAATTAAGTCGATGGTAGTTACGGTTTTACCGCTCATTGCGTGGAAGAGAGGAGATGAACATGGCGAGGATCCGACGGTGAATTAAGCTACGGCAGCTTTACTTACGCTGCCTCTGTCGCGGCGGCCGGCCTGCCGTCGGCGTCCGCAGCCTCCCGCGTGGCACCGTCATCGGTGGAGCTCGACGAGGCGCCGGCCCCTTCCATGGACCCCGCTGGTGTGGCCGGATGCGGATCCAGCGGCGGAAGCAGCTCCCCAGCGCAGCCATCGTCGACAAAACCGGCCGCCCAGCCGATCTCCGCCAACAGCGCTGAGGAATCGGCGTACGCTTCCTCGGCGGAGAAGGGCCAGTCCCCACCGCCGCACTCGACGCCGGCCATTGCCACGAACCCCACCGCGAGACGTATATGTAGAGCTAGCAGCTCGAGACCAGGGGCAAAAAACCTTAGGCCGCCTCAGGCCGCGCGCTGCACAGCTTCAGCTTGGCACTGTGCTAGCTAGCTACCTCTGCTCCGACCACTGACGCTGTCAAGTAGTTGATGCTTCTGATCTTGCCTTTGGGGCCCTTTTATCGTCTACTCGAACGTGTGGTTTGTCTATGTGTGTGTGGGGGGAGGATAGGTGCGCATTCATTCATTGTACTTTCCTCTCATTTAATTAATTATTAATGTAGTACCATAAATTGCTAATTACCTAATTGAATTTGCTCTCAGCGGATTTGTTTTTCGCGAATACGCAAAGCATGTGTATCTTTTCATTGATAGAAGAAAAGAAAATGAGTACATATAAGATATAACACATCCACGAACGCAAGGCGTGAACACGGTGCCCAAAAATAGAAAAGAGAAGCAAGGTGCTTGGCCCGAACAAGCAAACAACACACCTAAACCCACTAACTAAAGATGCAAGTCCAAACCAACGTGTGAAGTCAGACAACCACAAATCAGCACCGGGGACGCCGCGAGCACACAAGACGACGCCTTCAGGAAGGAAAACAACGCCGTGGCGCCATCGTCATCCGATCTGAAGAATCAGACCTAGGGTTTCCCCTAGTGCTCAAAGATGGGCACGGAAGAGGCCATGACAATGCCTCCAGGGAGGGGACGGCATTCGTGAGTGTCGCCGTTGCCAGGATCGGCAAGCCGAGCAGGGATTTCTCCCTGGCTATATTTGCGAAATCCCAAAGCCACCGGACCGGAACCGGGAGTCGGAAGCCACACGTAGGTCGAAGAACCACCATCGCCAGAGGGGAGCCATGCTGGACACGCGAACCTTAGACATGACGAGGGGTGGGGCAGCGAGGTGGCCGGGGTTGGGGTAGTTGGCAGGGCAAAGGGGGTCGATGCAGGGAACACGACGGCACCCGACGACACCGACAAGCCAGGAAATGGAGGAGATGCAAATCCGGGCCGCCGGGGCCGAGGCCGTCAAGACACCGGCAAGCTATAGAGGCTGGAGGAGACGCAGCCTCACTAGCGCCGGGGCCGGTGTTGCCCTGGAAGAGGCACCGGCAACCCAAGGACACTGGAAAACACAGGTCGAGGGCCGCCGGGTCCGAGCAACACCAGCGAGGGTTCCAACGCAAGGGCACAAGTGCCCACAGAACACCAGCAGGCACGCCGCGAGGGCCGGCCGACGCTGGGGAGGCACCACCGAAGCACACCAAAAAGCCGCACCTTGAAGCCATGGCCGCGGCTCGGAAGGAGAAGAGCGTTGTCGTGGGCACCACAAGGACTGCCCGAGACGAGCAAAGGAGCATCCATCCCCAATCCCGGGTCCGATGCCGTCAGTAGAGAGGATGCCGGTGGCAGGACGGACATGTCTGACGTGAAGACGGGGGAAGGCGGAGGCACCTTGCCGGCGGCAGGAGCTTGCAATGGCTGGTAGAAGGGAGGGCGGGCGAGGGCTGGGGCGTACGAGGCCGCCGGGACGCGCTGGCATAGGGCACAGCTGGCAGAGGGTGGCCGGCAGGGGAGCCAAAGCTTGACGAGGAGCCCCGCCGAGCAGTGCGTCAGATCCGCCCGACCGCCGCCATCTTGGGGTCCGGCGCGGCTTCGCCGGCCGACCCTCCGGCGATGGCGAGCGGGAGAGGGTGGCGGGGAGGGGAGCTGCTGGGCAGCGGTTGGTTCCCCCGTGTCGCCCGGGGAGGAGGGCGATGCGGGGGTCGGGGCTTTCAGCCAGTTGTTTGATTTGGGAGGATTTCTCCTTCAGATATGGACACCGATCGATGGCTCGTACTAGCGAGGTTGCAGGATGTAGTTGGAAGGCTTCACTGTGGGTTTTGGCTGCTTTCACTCCGGACAGTTTGTCTTTAACAGTGCCATGCGATCCATGGATGATGGCTAACACAAATGGTATGGTGGTGCGGCAGCATGGTGGGTTTCTAGCCCAACCCTGTAGCTTCTGGGATCGTGGAAAAGTGGTTGCGACAACTACTATGGTTGACTTCAGTTTGGATGTACTTCTCAAGTACCATGTCTCGACCTCTGAGGCGAAAAACTTAGGCCTGACCTGAGTTGGTCATACCTCGTAATGACAATGTTTTTGCGTCGTGAACTTGGTGAAGGCATTGCTCGGACTTGTTCTTCAGGGTGAAAACTTAGATCTGATCATTGGTGGTTGTGTCGGTGCAACAAACCCTGGGTCCGTTGCCCAGACCGTGCACAGGCCCAAGGACAAATATTACAACACCATGATTGAACCAAGTAAGAAGGACCAATTCATCAAAGGGTCCAAGTGTAGATAAAGAAGATCAAGGTGAGCTAGAGAAGCAAGATACCGCGAAGGAAAGAACCTCCCTTGGCGGGCAGGCGAGCCTGGCAAGGTTGGGTTTGCCCCGGAAGCATACTTCCAGATCATCCTGGCAGGCCCTGCCGGGGCTTGCGGAGGCAAGCTACTCCACTGCTCCACCTCACAAGTGACGCAAGTCATAGATCAGTGCGGTGTCAAGCCCCAAGATGACTAAATGGCTACTTTTCGCCACATGGCAGCCACTTCCTACAGCAAGCACCTCCATATGACACCCGTCCTGAGACGTGTCAAGCGAACAGGCGCGAAGCTGGCAAAACAGCCTGGCAAGGGCTGTTGGGCACGTTGTGATGTGACACTTGATGGCGCATTTAATGCGCCCTGTCAGCCTGTAGAGTTAGGTATGATAGCACTGTTGCTATCTAGTCAGTATGTAAAGACTAATTTGCCACTGTGGTGACCCCTTAACCTATAAAAGGAGGCCTATGGAAACTGTAGAAAGGGTTCGCGAGGTTGGCAAGCACGACCCCTCGCATATTCATACGCATGTAGCCACTTCACCTCGAGGCAACCCTGCGGGGCAAGTGTGTTGCGACCACCACCACCTTTTCCACCATCAATCCACCAAAGCAGGAGTAGGGTTTTACGGCTCGCGGCGGCCTGAACCTGGGTAAAAATTGCCCGTGTGATCCCTGTTGCGCTACGCTACGCTTCTATGCTCTTTGCGCAACGTGTCCATCCCCCGCCCAAACCAAAAGGGGCTCCTAGCGCCATAGGTGGTCGTGGTTCCCCATGACATCTTTGGTGCGCTGGGTAGGAGGGTCACTTGCGTGAACCTGAGAGCATCGGTACCGTGTCATCTTCATCACCATTTTCATCATCGACGGAGTCATCGACTATGGCGCCTAAGAAGAAGCCTGGAGCTGCGAATCACCCGTCCACCTCAAGGGCCCCGCCGCCCGCGACCGCCAACATCGCGGGAAATGCGGGGACGAGCGAGGATGTGGACACTATGGGAGATGTGGTCGGCGCAGGCGGCGCTGGCACCACCGCTCTCGTGGCCGAAGCAGAAGCGGGTGGCACCAGGGAAGGACAACATCAGCAACATCCCAGCGGCCACGCTCCTAGAGGTATGGATGGGGGGATTATTTTGTCTGCACCCCTTCTCCTTGCCAAAGGGCACAACCGCAGTGGTGGTGCATGTTCTGGGGCGAATCGCAACCCTCCAGCCACTCCCGCCTCGGGCCCGGCTACAGGGCACACGCCACCCCCGGAACGGGGCAGACCTGGCCACTGTGCCCAACGGGGCCGCTGGCCCTCAAGCCCCTCCACTGCGTCACCATGCCATCCCAATAGCTGGTTCGCAACAGTTTGGGCACAACACGGTCGCCACCGGCACCATCAGGAGGCGAGCGACGCTGCGGTCTACGTCATCATCACCTATGCCGAGCACTACCTCAGAGGCGATGGCACGGGCCCAGCTGCTGTTGAGATTTCCATCGGCGGCCGATCAGATGGATGAGTGGCGTGCCACCATCCAAAGTCTGATTGGTTTCGCCAAGGCGGGAGGACCACAGCGAGCTAGCACGCCACAGCCTCCCCAGGCGACGGCAACGACTCTTGTTGATGGCCGTACGGAAGGCGCCGCCCCCACAGTGCAGTTCCCACCTCGGCAAGTAGTGCGGGAGCCACATAACCAAGAGCTCGATGATGTCTTGATGGCCTCCTCTGACCCTCAAGCACGTCAAGGACAACGGCGAGCCACGGAGGACAGGTGGAGGGAAGGCGCGCACGCCAACGTCGACCGGCGCCACGACAACCACTGCCAGCCCAATTGGTGTGACGGCCCCGATGTCGACGAGCCCGCACTCGGAGATGGCGGATGCCTACCTTTCGAGGTCGGGTGCCCTGCCTTCACCCATGAGCTACGGCAAGTTCGTTGGCCGTCCGCTCGCACGTTCAAGCCAGAGATACCAGAGAAGTATGATGGGAGATTGAACCCGGCAAAGTTCTTGTGCATCCACACTATCATTGTTCAGGCTGCCGGGGAAAGACATGAGAAGGTATTCACCAACTACTTCCCTTCGGCACTCAAGTCAAATGTGAGGTCTTAGCTGATGCACCTGCTAGAGAACTCCATTGCGACCTGGGATGACCTGTGCCATGAGTACATTGGCACCTTCACGAGCAGCCATCAAGAACCAGGACGGCACAGCGATTTGCAGCTTCTCCAGCAGAAAGAAGGAGAGACTCTGTGGAAGTACTTGCAAAGATTCAGCAGAGTCCATAGAAACATTCCAGATATCCACCCAGCAGTTGTGATAGTTGCCTTCCAATCCAATGTGCGCAACTGAAGGATACGTTCCAAGATGAATGTTCGGTTGCCCAAGACTGTGAAGGAGCTGTATACCTTGGTGGACAAGTGTGCTCTGGTGGAAGAGGGGAGGAAGCTTCCTGGAGAGGAAGATTGTGTCGACATCGACTCACAGGATGACGACGAGTCCACCAGTCAGAGGAAGCACAACAAGAAGCGTAAGGATAAGGCAGTGTTGACAGTTGAGAGATCGGGCACACCTAGTACCGGCAAGAGGGCTAAAGCCGAAGCCCCCGATAAGGAAGCTACTGCGTGCGCTCACTGCCGGGAGGCTGCGGCTGTCGAAAGGGCTGGGAAAGGTGGTGGACCTTACTGCAAGATTCATCAGACCAAGGGCCATGATCTCCAGGAGTGTCATCAGGTTGAGCAGCTCGTCAAGAAGCAGAGGGCTGAGTATGAGAAGCGTGATAAGCAAAAAGGTCATAACAGCACTGGAGGAAAGAGCTGGGGCGATGAAGCAAATCGCCCCGGCAAGGCTCCTCGGAACCAAGGGAAGCCCGCCAGGGGCCGAGAGAAGGGAGATTAGAGTGATGAAAGTGACAGAGGGGAAGAAGAGGAAGCAGTGAGCAGGAATTCCAGAAAGCCACTAACGCCCTGTGCATTGACAGGGGTGCATCCTTGCACTCCTATCACCACCAACTTAAACAGTGGGCACGTGAAGTCAATGCCATGGAGCTAGTGGCAGGTTCATGAAAACCGCTCAAATGGTCACGCATGCCCATCATCTTCGATGAAGAGGATCACCTTGACCGCATCACTTTGGTAGGGTGCTTGCCATTGTTGGTTTCACCAACAATCGGCAACCTCAAGGTCACAAAGATGTTGGTTGATGGCGGGGCTGGGTTGAATCTGATTCCCCACAAGTTATCAGCAAGCTCCAGATAGCAGAGGAAGAGCTCAAGGCTATGGGCACGTTTCAAGGAGTCAATCCCGATAGGAGTCGTCCTAAGGGAAAGATCACATTGTTAGTGACATTTGGGGGAGAGTTAAACTATCGAACTGAGAAGATTGTGTTTGATATGGTCGACCTCCCCCTTCTGTACAATGGAATCCTTGGGCGCTCGGCCCTGTCCAAGTTCATGGTGGCATCCCACTATGCCTACAACACCTTGAAGATGCCAGGGCCGATGGGCGTCATTTCCATTCCATCAGATAAGAAAGATGCGATGATGTGCGTGGATAAGATGTACCGGGACACAGTCGCGGCAGAGGCTACCGAAGCCATGGTGCTCGCCAAGGAAAGCAAAGGAAAGAAGAAAGATAGTAGGGACGCCGGCAAGGAAACCGGGAAGCGTACCTCTACGGAGTGGGCGGCACCTATTGATGACATGCCGGAGAGTTCCAATAGCAAGAGGACCAAGGCTACTGCACCCCATGTGAAAAAGGTCCCGACAGGACTGGATGGTACTGATGGTACTGATGGTACTTTTACCATCAATGTCACCCTCGATGACAGATAGGAAAGCATGCTTGTTGCCTTCCTGTGGGCGAATATCGATGTGTTTTCCTGGAAACCATCTGATATCCCCGGTGTTTCCAGGGAGGTAATCGAGCACCACCTTGTTGTCTGCCCACATGCCTGACCCGTCAAGCAGAAGGTGCGGCAGCAGTTCATTGCCGAAGAGATCAGGAAACTTGAGGTAGCTAGTTTGGTCAAAGGAGTACTATATCCAACATGGTTAGCAAACCCAGTTGTTGTGCGCAAGCCTAATGTGAAATGGAGGTTGTGCATAGATTTCACGGATCTGAACAAGGCATTCCTGAAGGACACATTCCCCTTGCCGCGCATTGACCAAATTGTGGATTCCACTTCTGGGTGTGATTTGCTCTCCCTTCTGGATGCATACTCTTGGTACCATCAGATATTCATGTCCAAGGAAGACGAAGAGAAGACCTCCTTCATCACCCCATGTGGCACATAATGCTTCGTGCGCATGCCTTTTGGGTTGAAGAGTGCCGGATCCAATTTTGCAAGAGCAGTTCAAATTGGTTTAGAGCCACAGTTGCACATGAATATTGAAGCTTATATGGATGATATCATGGTCAAGACCAAGGACAAATCGACCCTCATCTAGGATTTGGAAGAGACATTTGCCAATCTGTGCAAGATCAACTTGAAGCTAAACCCAAAGAAGTGTGTGTTTGGCGTCCCCTCCGGCAAGCAACTTGGCTTGTTTGTGTCCCATCGCGGGATCGAGGCCAACCCAGATAAGATCAAGGCCATCGAGCAATTTCAGGCACCCAAGACAGTAAGGATGTGAGGCGTCTAACAGGATGCGTTGCCGTGCTTTGCAGATTCATCTCCAAGTCTGCCGAGCGTGCCTTGCCGTTCTTCAAAATTTTGAAGAAGGCAAGACCTATGAAGTGGACCCGAGAAGCAAATGCAACATTGCAAGATCTGAAAACCTACTTCTCTTCTGTGCCCACATTAGTTGCACCCAATCCACAAGAGTCGTTGTTGTTGTATCTGGCAGCGACTAATCAGGTGGTAAGTACAGCATTGGTGGCACAACGGGAAGTGGAGGAAACAGCAACCTCAGCAGACGTCCCACCAAGGGCAGAAAGAGAGAATAGCCTGGCAAGGTCAGATGTGAATCAGCACAAAGAGAAGCACGACAGTGAAGGTAACCCCAAGGACACGACAAGGAAGAAAGTGGTGCAGCGCCCAGTATACTTGTCAGCTCCCTATTGTAGGAGGCTAGATCCAGGTATTCTGGCGTGCAAAAATTGATTTTCGGCCTCATCATGGCCTCAAGAAAACGGTGCCACTACTTCCAAGCCCATAAGATCATGGTTGTCACACGCTTTTCGTTGCAAAGGATACTCCGAAACTCAGCGGCTACCGACAGAATAGTGGAATGGGCTCTAGAGGTATCCAGCTTTGGCCTGAGGTTTGAAAGCACGTCAACGATTCAGAGCAGGGCATTGGCAGAGTTTATTGTAGAATGGACGCCAACCCCTGATGAGGAAGTGCTAGAAACAGTTATTCCCGGCGAGGAATCGCCCGGGGAATGGATCATGTATTTTGATGGTGTCTTCTCCTACAAGGTGCAGGGGCTGGCGTGCTTCTCGTTGCCCCCACCAGGGAGCCCCTGAAGTATGTCGTCCAGATGCATTTTCCCCGAGAGGAGGCGACCAACAATACAACAAAGTATGAAGGGCTCCTTGCCGGGCTTAGGATTGCCACAGAAATTAGGAATTAAGAAGTTGATCATTCGAGCAGATTCACAGCTTGTGGTGAGACAAGTCAACAAGGATTACCAAAGTACATTGATGGAAGCATACGTCGAGGAAGTGAGAAGATTGGAGGAGCGCTTTGACGGATTGCAGATGGAGCGCGTGCCCCCTGCGGAAAACAACATTGCTGATCATCAGTCAAAGTGCGTTGCGCAAGAGCTGCCTGTGGAACCAGGAACTTTTGTCCTCCATCTTACTCAGCCCTTCGTATCCCCAACAACAATGGCCAGAAAGAGGAGGAAATTGGACTCCGGTAAGCCTCTCTCGGTAGAACCCCTCTGGGTTCCTGGCAGGGACCCTGTCGGAAACAACCCCCCTTCGATTGTCGGGGTACACCCTCCTGTCGGGCCATTGGTCCCCGTAGTCGAGGGATGCGCCCCCACGAATGAGGAGGTGCCGCTAGTCCTCGTTGCCGAGCCTCAGGCTCCAACTTGGGCAAGGCACATAGTCCATTTCCTCCAAACTGGAGAACTTCCCAAAGAGCAAGAAGAAGCGGAAAGAGTAGCCCGGAGGGCCATTATGTATTGGTTTGTCGATGACACTCTGTACAGAAGAAGGCCCAACAGTGTGAAATTGAAGTGCATTTGCCAGGAAGAAGGAAAGGAATTGCTGGCAAAAATACACAAAGGAATGTGCGGCTCCCACATTGGATCAAGGGATTTAGTTGGGAAAGCATTCCGGCAAGGATTCTATTGGCCCACTGCTCTCCAAGATGCAGTTGAGCTAGTCACCAAGTGTGAAGCCTACCAGTTCCATTCCAAGAATATCCATCTACCTGCCCAAGCACTTGAGACAATCCCTTTGTCATTGCCATTTTCGGTCTGGGGACTCGATATCCTCGGCCCTTTCCCCCGAGCTGTCGGGGGCTTTGAATTCTTGTTCGTTGCAATCGACAAGTTTACAAAGTGGCCGGAAGTAGCTGTCATGAGAAAGGTGACTGCGCAGTCAGCTATAAAGTTCTTGGAAGATTTGGTGTGTCGCTTTGGGGTTCCTGGCCGGATCATCACTGACAACGGTACCCAATTCACGAGCCGCGCCTTCATGCAATATGTTCATGCCCTCGGAAGCAAGCTCTCATTTGCCTCTGTTGCACATCCCAAAAGCAATGAACAAGCTGAGAGGGCAAACGCTGAAGTGCTGTGGGGCCTCAAGACAAGAACGTTTGATAAGCTGTTGAAGTGTTGAAGGTGGTGGATCGATGAGCTATCGGTGGTTCTTTGGTCCCTTAGAACGACACCAAATCGAACTACCGGGCAGACTCCCTTCTCCCTAGTCTATGGGGCAGAAGCATTTATCCCCACGGAACTCATTTACGGGTCACTTTGAGTACTTGCCTACGATGAAGTAGCGCAGGAACAACACCGGCGTGACGACGTTGTGCTTCTCGAGGATAACCGTCTTCGGGCTGCTACGCGTGCTACATGCTATCAGCAAGCCCTGTGTCGCTATCACAACTGCAGGGTTCATGCCCGGTGTTTTGAGGAAGGTGACCTTGTCCTTAGGCGTGTTCAGTCCGCCAAAGGTACAAACAAGTTGTCGCCGAAGTGGGAAGGCACTTATCGGGTAGTATGAGTCACCAGACCTGGTGCAGTCCGTCTGGAGACCGGAGATGGCATTCAATTGCAAAACTCATGGAATATTGAGCATCTCCGCAAGTTCAACCCGTAAGGCGTGGCTATCGGGCCCTGCCCGGCAACCATCCTTTTGTACATGCCTTGCCTCAGTTGCATGTAACCCCTTGTACAAAGCCAGGCGCAGACCTTGAGCAACAGAGATATAAATGAAGCGTTGGGGGCCCCCGGCAAGTTACATGCATGCATAAGCATATCATGAGCATCGCATATTCATGTAGATAAGATCGCATCTGGCATCATTTTCATCCGCATAAACTGCAGGCTCCTGCCGTGGACTAAGTCCTCAAGAAGGAGATGAGAAGACAAGTCAGCATTGCGATCTCCAGCAAGACAAAGAGATAAGTTTTTTCTCTTATCCATACATGTTCTGTAAGTGAAAACTTGTGCATAAGGAAACCCTGCTACCCTTTGAAGCTTAGGTGCTCCCGCCCTTCGACTCGAATGTTGCTTCGGTCGGGGTGGTCGCAGTGGCCTTTGATGGATAAAGCCCGGAAGGGGGTTGGTCCCTCTTTACAGTTTGTGCCCGGTAGGCCTACTACCCGGCTGCAAGATAGAGGGTACAGGCAGGATAGCCTGCTGGGGAAACTCATTTATTTAAAAAAAATAGAGGCATCCCACCTCTGCATGGACATATACATGCACGAATCCCCGGCAAGGTTCATCTCTTTCATTAACATGCAGATCAAACAAGTACAAACCTTACGGGACACAAACATGGATTCGAGAGATTACATTATTTGAACTAAAATTTGGCAAGTGCCTACAGATTTAAGATTGAAAAATAAAAAGTCCCAGTAAACTCCTCTCCATGTCCCTCTTGTCCCAGGTATTGCGGTGGAAAGTGAAGAGGAAGGAGGAGCACTCAAGCAGGAGCCCACCCCGATCCCGTCATGGCCTGCCGAGCGCAGCCTGACAAGATCGGGAGTGGTGATGCTGTGAAGGAGGGGCACAGAGAGTGATGATCTAATGGATAAAAAATAGAGGCATGTACATACAAGTTGTTAGATATAACCCATCTGCGTACATATTTTGCCATGGAGGGAAGCTACCTGTTGAGTATAATGTTTATTAGGAAAGACGAGATAGACTAGGATTTGTTCTGGCTTGTCTTATACTCCAAGTACATGATTGTACTCATATATATATATGCCCACGAGGCTCAAGCAATACAATGAACTATTCCATCAAACCCCTCTCTCCCTTCTAACATGGTATCTATCGCAAGTCGATCCTAAACCCTAGCCGCCGCCGCTTTCGCACCCGCGCGCCACCCCTGGGGCGGTCGGCCTCCATGACCGCCGCCGGGGGCCTCGCCGCCCGTACCTAGGGTTCGTCCGCCGGCCGTGTTGGCCAGCTTCCCTAGAGAGTCTCTTTTCCCGATCCTTTGATCCGGGTTTTCTCTCTCTCGCCGGTCGGTTTGATCGGTGTCTACTTTTTGGTTTTTTGGTCTATGTGATCCGGTTTGCGTCACCCACCGCCGTCGTAGACCCCGTGCGCCTCTACTCCAACACCGGCGCGATTGGCCGTCTTCTTCACCGACCCGGCGGCCTCGTGCGTCGTCCGCGCATCTGTCCGTCGGTCGTCCCAACTCGACGGCCTCACGCATCGTCCGCGCGTCGGCCCGCCGGTCGCCCCGACACGGCGGCCTCGCGTCATGCCGCGGCCCTTCACCGCCGCCGTTCGCGCGACGGCCCGCCCGTCGATCTACGCCGGTCGTCACCGCCCTGCTCCGACCGGGACTCCTGCATCACCCCTACCCGGCGGCCTCGCGCCATGCGGCGGCCAATCATAGCCGCCCTGCCGCCCGCTGCCGCCGGCTTCATCTCGGACTCCGTCGCCACCACGCCTCCACCGAGCGGCGTCCCCGACCTCGCGCGTGATCGGCTTGATCACCCGCTCGCCGCGGCGATCAGCCTCATCTATGCCGTGCGACCGACCCGGCCCGTCGGTTACGCGCGCCTCCGCAAGTCCTGTGAAGATCGTCCCCGAGTTCAGCGCGCCTCTTGTTTTTGGTATTTTGTAGCGATTGTAACAGTAGCAACGGAAAAGTAAATAAGCGAGAACCAGTATATGGAAAACTCGTAGGCACCGGATCAGTGATGGATAATTATGCCGGATGCGGTTCGTCATGTAACAGTCATAACATAGGATGACACAGAACTAGCTCCAGTTCATCAATGTAATGTAGGCATGTATTCCGTATATAGTCATGCGTGCTTATGGAAAAGAACTTGCATGACATCTTTTGTCCTACCCTCCCATGGCAGCGGGGTCCTGTTGGAAACTAAGGGATATTAAGACCTCCTTTTAATAGAGAACCGGAACAAAGCATTAGCACATAGTGAATACATGAACTCCTCAAACTACGGTCATCACCGAGAGTGGTCCCGATTATTGTCACTTCGGGGTTGCCGGATCATAACACATAGTAGGTGACTACAGACTTGCAAGATAGGATCAAGAACACACATATATTCATGAAAACATAATAGGTTCAGATCTGAAATCATGGCACTCGGGCCCTAGTGACAAGCATTAAGCATAGCAAAGTCATAGCAACATCAATCTCAGAACATAATGGATACTAGGGACCAAACCCTAACAAAACTAACTTTGGGGTCAGGGGGGCACCTCTAGACACACAAGTTGATCATCGTGATCGTTCCTTAGCCGTGTGCGGTTCCCCCCTCCACCATATTCCACCTCGGTCATATTGTTGCGGTGCTTAGGGAAGCCCTGCATCGGTAGAACATCATCATCGTCACCACGCCGTCGTGCTGACGGAACTCATCCCTGACACCCTGCTGGATCGGAGTCCGGGGATCGTCATCGAGCTGAACGTGTGCTGAACTTGGAGGTGTCATACGTTCGGTGCTTGGATCGGTCGGATCATGAAGACGCACAACAACATCAACCGTGTTGTCATTACGGTCTACGAGGGTACGTGGAAAACACTCTCCCCTCTCGTTGCTATGCATCACCATGATCTTGCGTGTGCGTAGGAATTTTTTTAAATTACTACATTCCCCAACAGTGGCATCTGAGCCTGGTTTTATGCGTAGATGTTATATGCACGAGTAGAACACAAGTGAGTTGTGGGGGATATAAGTCATACTGCTTACTAGCATGTCATACTTTGGTTCAGCGACATTGTGAGATGAAGCGGCCCGGACTGACATTACGCGTACGCTTACGCGAGACTGGTTTCACCGCTACGAGCACTCGTTGCTTAAAGGTGACCGGCGGGTGTCTGTCTCTCTCACTTTAGTTGAACCGAGTGTGGCTACGCCCGATCCTTGTGAAGTTAAGACAGCACCAACTTGACAAACTATCGTTGTGGTTTTGATGCATAGGTAAGAACGGTTCTTGCTCAGCCCGTAGCAGCCACGTAAAATTTGAAACAACAAAGTAGAGGACGTCTAACTTGTTTTTGCAGGGCATGTTGTGATGTGATATGGTCAAGACTGATGCTATATTTTATTGTATGAGATGATCATGTTTTGTAACCGAAGTTATCGGCAACTGGCAGGAGCCATATGGTTGTCGCTTTATTGTATGAAATGCAAACGCCCTGTAATTGCTTTACTTTATCACTAAGCGGTAGCGATAGTCGTAGAAGCAATAGATGGCGTAATGACAACGATGCTATGATGGAGATCAAGGTGTCGCGCCGGTGACAATGGTGATCATGACGGTGCTTTGAAGATGGAGATCACAAGCACAAGATGATGATGGCCATATCATATCACTTATGTTGATTGCATGTGATGTTTATCCTTTATGCATCTTATCTTGCTTTGATTGACGGTAGCATTTTAAGATGATCTCTCACTAAATTATCAAGAAGTGTTCTCCCTGAGTATGCACCGTTGCGAAAGTTCTTCGTGCTGAGACACCACGTGATGATCAGGTGTGATAGGCTCTACGTTCAAATACAACGGGTGCAAAACAGTTGCGCACGTGGAATACTCAGGTTAAACTTGACAAGCCTAGCATATACAGATATGGCCTCGGAACACGGAGACCGAAAGGTCGAACGTGAATCATATAGTAGATATGATCAACATAGTGATGTTCACCATTGAAACTACTCCATCTCACGTGATGATCGGACATGGTTTAGTTGATTTGGATCACGTGATCACTTAGATGACTAGAGAGATGTCTGTCTAAGTGGGAGTTCTTAAGTAATATGATTAATTGAACTTAAATTTATCATGAACTTAGTACCTGATAGTATTTTGCTTTTCTATGTTTGATGTAGATAGATGGCTCGTGCTGTTGTTCCATTGAATTTTAACATGTTGCTTGAGAAAGCTAAGTTGAAAGATGATGGTAGCAATTACACGGACTGGGTCCGTAACCCGAGGATTATCCTCATTGCTGCACAGAAGAATTATGTCCTGGAAGCACCGCTGGGTGCCAGGCCTGCTGCTGATGCAACTGACGATGTTAAGAACATCTGGCAGAGCAAAGCTGATGACTACTCGATAGTTCAGTGTGCCATGCTTTACGGCTTGGAACCGGGTCTTCAACGACATTTTGAATGTCATGGAGCATATGAGATGTTCTAGGAGTTGAAGTTAATATTTCAAGCAAATGCCCGGATTGAGAGATATGAAGTCTCCAATAAGTTCTATAGCTGTAAGATGGAGGAGAATAGTTCTTTCAGTGAACACATACTCAAAATGTCTGGGTATAATAATCACTTGATTCAACTGGGAGTTAATCTTCCTGATGATAGTGTCATTGATAGAATTCTTCAATCACTGCCACCAAGCTACAAGAGCTTCATGATGAACTATAATATGCAAGGGATGAACAAGACTATTCCCGAGCTCTTCGCAATGCTAAAGGCTGGGGAGGTAGAAATCAAGAAGGAGCATCAAGTGTTGATGGTCAATAAGACCACCAGTTTCAAGAAAAAGGGCAAAGGGAAGAAGAAGGGGAACTTCAAGAAGAACAGCAAACAAGTTGCTGCTCAAGAGAAGAAACCCAAGTCTGGACCTAAGCCTGAGACTGAGTGCTTCTACTGCGAGAAGACTGTACACTGGAAGCGGAACTGCCCCAAGTATTTGGCGGATAAGAAGGATGGCAAAGTAAACAAAGGTATATGTGATATACATGTTATTGATGTGTACCTTACTAATGCTTGCAGTAGCACCTATGTATTTGATACTGGTTCTGTTGCTAATATTTGCAACTCGAAACAGGGACTACGGATTAAGCAAAGATTGGCTAAGGACAAGGTAACGATGCGCGTGGGAAATGGTTCCAAAGTCGATGTGATCGCGGTCGGCACGCTACCTCTACATCTACCATCGGGATTAGTTTTAGACCTAAATAATTGTTATTTGGTGCCAGTGTTGAGCATGAACATTATATCTGGATCTTGTTTGATGCGAGACGGTTATTCATTTAAATCAGAGAATAATGGTTGTTCTATTTATATGAGTAATATCTTTTATGGTCATGCACCCTTGAAGAGTGGTCTATTTTTATTAAATCTCAATAGTAGTGATACACATATTCATAATGTTGAAACCAAAAGATGCAGAGTTGATAATGATAGTGCAACTTATTTGTGGCACTGCCGTTTAGGTCATATCGGTGTAAAGCGCATGAAGAAACTCCATACTGATGGACTTTTGGAATCACTTGATTATGAATCACTTGATTATGAATCACTTGGTACTTGTGAACCATGCCTCATGGGCAGGATGACTAAAATGCCGTCCTCCGGAACCATGGAGCGAGCAACTGATTTGTTGGAAATCATACATACTGATGTATGTGGTCCAATGAATATTGAGGCTCGCGGCGAGTATCGTTATTTTCTCACCTTCACAGATGATTTGAGCAGATATGGGTATATCTACTTGATGAAACACAAGTCTGAAACATTTGAAAAGTTCAAAGAATTTCAGAGTGAAGTGGAAAATCATCATAACAAGAAAATAAAATTTCTACGATCTGATCGTGAAGGAGAATATTTGAGTTACGAGTTTGGTTTACATTTGAAACAATGTGGAATAGTTTTGCAACTCATGCCACCCGGAACACCACAACAAAATGGTGTGTCCGAACGTCGTAATCGTACTTTACTGGATATGGTGCGATCTATGATGTCTCTTACTGATTTACCGCTATCGTTTTGGGGTTATGCTTTAGAGACGGCCGCATTCACGTTAAATAGGGCACCATCAAAATCCGTTGAGACAACACCTTATGAACTATGGTTTGGCAAGAAACCAAAGTTGTCGTTTCTTAAAGTTTGGGGATTTGATGCTTATGTGAAGAAACTTCAACCAGATAAGCTCTAACCCAAATCGGAGAAATGTGTCTTCATAGGATACCCAAAAGAGACTATTGGGTACACCTTCTATCACAGATCTGAGGGCAAGACTTTCGTTGCTAAATTCGGATCCTTTCTAGAGAAGGAGTTTCTCTCAAAAGAAGTGAGTGGGAGGAAAGTAGAACTTGATGAGGTAACTGTACCAGCTCCCTTATTGGAAAGTAGTTCATCACAAGAACCGGTTCTTGTGACAACTGCACCAATTAGTGAGGAAGCTAATGATATTGATCATGAAACTTCAGATCAAGTTTCTACTGAACCTCGTAGGTCTACCAGAGTAAGATCCGCACCAGAGTGGTACGGTAATCCTATTCTGGAAGTCATGTTACTTGACCATGGCGAACCTACGAACTATGAGGAAGCGATGATGAGCCCAGATTCCACAAAATGGCTTGAAGCCATGAAATCTGAGATAGGATCCATGTATGAGAACTAAGTATGGACTTTGGTTGACTTGCTCGATGATCGGCAAGCCATTGAGAATAAATGGATCTTCAAGAAGAAGACTGACGCTGATGGTAATGTAACTATCTACAAAGCTCGACTTGTTGCAAAAGGTTTTCGACAAGTTCAAGGGGTTGACAACGATGAGACTTTCTCACCCGTAGCGATGCTTAAGTCTGTCCGAATCATGTTAGCAATTGCCGCATTTTATGATTATGAAATTTGGCAAATGGATGTCAAAACTGCATTCCTGAATGGATTTCTGGAAGAAGAGTTGTATATGATGCAACCGGAAGGTTTTGTCGATCCAAAAGGAGCTAACAAAGTGTGCAAGCTCCAGCGATCCATTTATGGACTGGTGCAAGCATCTCGGAGTTGGAATAAACGCTTTGATAGTGTGATCAAAGCATATGGTTTTATACAGACTTTTGGAGAAGCCTGTATTTACAAGAAAGTGAGTGGGAGCTCTGTAGCATTTCTGATATTATATGTAGATGACATATTATTAATTGGAAATGATATAGAATTTCTGGATAGCATAAAGGGATACTTGAATAAAAGTTTTTCAATGAAAGACCTCGGTGAAGCTGCTTACATATTGGGAATCAAGATCTATAGAGATAGATCAAGACGCTTAATTGGACTTTCACAAAGCACATACCTTGATAAAGTTTTGAAAAAGTTCAAAATGGATCAGGCAAAGAAAGGGTTCTTGCCTGTATTACAAGGTGTGAAGTTGAGTCAGACTCAATGCCCGACCACCGCAGAAGATAGAGAGAAAATGAAAGATGTTCCCTATGCTTCAGCCATAGGCTCTATCATGTATGCAATGCTGTGTACCAGACCTGACATGTGCTTAGCAATAAGCTTGGCAGGTAGGTACCAAAGTAATCCAGGAGTGGATCACTGGACAGCGGTCAAAAACATCCTGAAATACCTAAAAAGGACTAAGGATATGTTTCTCGTTTATGGAGGTGACAAAGAGCTAGTTGTAAATGGTTACGTCGATGCAAGCTTTGACACTGATCCGGACGATTCTAAATCGCAAACCGGATACGTGTTTTCATTAAACAGTGGAGCTGTAAGTTGGTGCAGTTCTAAACAAAGCGTCGTGGCGGGATCTACATGCGAAGCGGAGTACATAGCTGCTTTGGAAGCAGCAAATGAAGGAGTCTGGATGAAGGAGTTCATTTCCGATCTAGGTGTCATACCTAGTGCGTCGGGACCAATGAAGATCTTCTGTGACAATACTGGTGCAATTGCCTTGGCAAAGGAATCCAGATTTCACAAGAGGACCAAGCACATCAAGAGACGCTTCAATTCCATCCGGGACCAAGTCCAGGTGGGAGACATAGAGATTTGCAAGATACATACAGATCTGAATATTGCAGACCCGTTGACTAAGCCTCTTCCACGAGCAAAACATGATCAGCACCAAGACTCCATGGGTGTTAGAATCATTACTGTGTAATCTAGATTATTGACTCTAGTGCAAGTGGGAGACTGAAGGAAATATGCCCTAGAGGCAATAATAAAGTTATTATTTATTTCCTCATATCATGATAAATGTTTATTATTCATGCTAGAATTGTATTAACCGGAAACATAATACATGTGTGAGTACATAGACAAACTTAATGTCACTAGTATGCCTCTACTTGACTAGCTCATTAATCAATGATGGTTATGTTTCCTAACCATAGACATGTGTTGTCATTTGATTAATGGGATCACATCATTAGGAGAATGATGTGATTGACTTGACCCATTCCGTTAGCCTAGCACTTGATCGTTTAGTATGTTGCTATTGCTTTCTTCATGACTTATACAAAGTTCCTACAACTATGAGATTATGCAACTCCCGTTTACCGGAGGAACACTTTGTGTGCTACCAAACGTCACAACGTAACTGGGTGATTATAAAGGAGCTCTACAGGTGTCTCCGAAGGTACATGTTGAGTTGGCGTATTTCGAGATTAGGTTTTGTCACTCCGATTGTCGGAGAGGTATCTCTGGGCCCTCTCGGTAATGCACATCACTATAAGCCTTGCAAGCAATGTAGCTAATGAGTTAGTTACGGAATGATGCATTACATAAACGAGTAAAGAGACTTGCCGGTAACGAGATTGAACTAGGTATTGGATACCGACGATCGAATCTCGGGCAAGTAACATACCGATGACAAAGGGAACAACGCATGTTGTTATGCGGTTTGACCGATAAAGATCTTCGTAGAATATGTAGGAGCCAATATGAGCATCCAGGTTCCGCTATTGGTTATTGACCGGAACAGTTCTAGGTCATGTCTACATAGTTCTCGAAACCCGTAGGGTCCGCACGCTTAACGTTACGATGACAGTTTTATTATGAGTTTATAAGTTTTGATGTACCGAAGGTTGTTCGGAGTCCGGGATGTGATCACGGACATGACGAGGAGTCTCGAAATGGTCGAGACATAAAGATTGATATATTGGAAGCCTATATTTGGATATTGGAAACGTTCCGGGTGAAATCGGGATTTTACCGGAGTACCGGGGGGTTACCGGAACCCCCCCGGGGGTTAATGGGCCTACATGGGCCATGAGGGAGAAGAGGAGGGCCGGCCAGGGCAAACCGCGCGCCCCCTCCCCCCCTAGTCCGAATAGGACAAGGAAGGGGGGCGGCGCCCCCTTTCCTCTTTCCCCTCCCCCCTTTCCTTCTCCACCAAGGCAAGAGGGGGAGTCCTAGTCCCGGTGGGAGTAGGATTCCTCCAGGCGCACCCCTAGGGGGCCGGCCGCACCTCCCCCCTCCCTCCTTTATATACGGGGGCAGGGGGGCACCTCTAGACACACAAGTTGATCATCGTGATCGTTCCTTAGCCGTGTGCGGTGCCCCCCTCCACCATATTCCACCTCGGTCATATCGTTGCAGTGCGTAGGTGAAGCCCTGCGTCGGTAGAACATCATCATCGTCACCATGCCGTCGTGCTGACGGAACTCATCCCCGACACCCTGCTGGATCGAAGTCCGGGGATCGTCATCGAGATGAACGTGTGCTGAACTCGGAGGTGCCGTACGTTCGGTGCTTGGATCGGTCGGATCGTGAAGACGCACAACTACATCAACCGCGTTGTCATAATGCTTCCGCTTATGGTCTATAAGGGTACGTGGACAACACTCTCCCCTCTCGTTGCTATGCATCACCATGATCTTGCGTGTGCGTAGGAATTTTTTTGAAATTACTACGTTCCCCAACAACCAGGACACTCAGCAGCGTAAAGGAGCAACTTACTTATCATACTGGGGAAAACAGCAGGAGCGCCATTTGTAACACAGTTTAATTGCATCTTATCACTGGAGGGATTAGATTAACAATAACACTGGTTAGACATGTCCCTTAGGTAACAGTGTGATCGCTTCATTTTACATGCGCCCTTACAGCAAAAGGTTGGTTTACCCGCAAAAAAAACAACAAAAGGTTGGTATAAGGACATGCGACAGTGGACGCAGCAGCACAATCTACCTACAAGGAGGCATAAAGTGGTGATGCCGAGCTTGTTGACGCTATGTGAGGGCAGCAAACCTAATCCTGGAGACCTTTTACTATGTGAGGGCAGCAAATCTAATCCTGGAGGCCTTTTACATTGTGAGGGCAGCAAATCTAATCGTGAGACCTTTTACTATGTGAGGGCAGCAAATCTAATCCTGAGACCTTTTACTATGTGAGGGCAGCAAATCTAATCCTGAGACCTTTTACTATGTGAGGGCAGCAAATCTAATCCTGGAGACCTTTTACTATGTGATGGCAGCAAATCTAATCCTGGACATACTCTGTTGACTTGTCCACCAGCCACCACTTTCTATCCTTTTTTCAACCAATAATAGCTTTGTTCCTTATCCAGTTTGTACTGCGTTTTCCCATTATTTCCCTTTTCAACCAAGAGACCGGTTGGGTATCCAGTCTCTACTACTTTCACCATATTATTTCCTCTTTGAATCAAGTCCTAGATTCATGCTACAACTTTCCCCCCTTTCTTTATTGTTTGAACAAAGCCCTAGATTCGAATGCATGAAGTAGCTTTACCTCTAATAATACTAAAAATTTAGTTGGCTTTGGAAGAGCTGATGGGAGTAGAAAAAGATGCACATGCAGACACGTGGGGAGCTGGGGCAGTAGAGCAAGGCCGCTTTCGAAGAACTTATACCTGAGGGTCGCCGGGATGTCGACAACGGCAGGTCGGATCTGCGGACAATACGGCAGGGAGGAAGAAGGGTCGGAGGACCTCCCGAGCCAGCGTTGTGTCGGAGAGAACGGCATGGGCAGAGGATCAGGCCCCTCCGGCAGCTGTGGGTTTCCTCCCTCGGCGGCGATGACCACGTGAACGATGCACCTTTTAGTCCTCTACACACACCGGCCGAAGGGATCCGGCCGGATCTGTGACCAGCGGTGAGCAGAGAGAAAATGTCGCTACCACTGTCTTGTTTATATCTGGAGAGGATGAGAGAATGAAGAGAGGAACCCTAGTAAAGCGAGCGCTCAGGCCCCTGCGTCCATATATAGTGGAGTGATTATATTTTTTTCTCTCCACAACAAGCGTTTCAATTTGTGTACATGGCATTAAAGAAAAGAAACTCTCTATTTAAGGTGACTACTCTACGACTCCTACTTACTACTACTACAGTACTACCTCCGTCCTGGTTTATAGGTCCCTTTTATAGTTTGTGCCAAATTTTGACTAAAGATTTAACTAACAAATTGTTAATGCATGTCAAGAAATATTATCTCATTGGATTCGTATTTGAACATAGTTTTGAAAAATATAATGTTTGGTGACATGTGTGAACATTTTCTTAGTTTAATCTATGGTCAAAATTTGGCACGAAATACAATGGGGACCAATAAACCCGGACAGAGGTAGTATTGTTCACTTGTGCTCCCTGCCCCTCCATTCATTGAACAACCCCACGGGTGAATAAACATATAGTAAGTACTGTATTTATATAGAACGAACAAGCTCGAACTATTTTCGCGTAGTTAAAAGTTGAGAACGGGGCTTTTCCCGGGCAGTATGCGCGACAGTTTTCGGGTAGGCGGTTTGACAGAGAGGCGAGGAGGGTGAGCGAGTGGGGCTGTGCGATTTGATGGCGCGTTACTGCTGGAAAGACTTGTGATATGACCACTCACTATAGTCATGAATTACTGGCACTCCGACCGGGGTGATGCCCCCCTTCCGTTCCGCGCTCTAATCTGGTGCATGACACGTCGACCCGGATGCTGGCTCTCCCACATGTCGGAGTAGTAAGAAGGAGCAAAGAATGATGCAGTATATACTAGTACTATACTACTCCCTCCGTTCCTAAATATAAGTCTTTGGAGAGATTTCACTATGGACCACATACGGAGAAAAATGAGTGAATCTACACATAAAATGCATCTATATATATCCGTATGTGGTCCATAGTGAAATCTCTACGAAGACTTATATTTAGGAACGGAGGGAGTACTACTCAGGTCGGAGGAGTGCGAACCACGGCAGCCCAGTGAACCAGCCGTGCGAACCACGGTAGCCCAGTGAACCAGCAGTAGAAAACAATAATGTGGTGATATGGCCATAAACAAACAATGTGCTACGGTCCACACTATAGCATGTACAGTAACACTCCTCTTTGTTTGGATCCCTGAGTTAGAGCTAGTTTGGGTTGAAATAGCCTCAAATTATTGAAACAAGAGGGGTTAGTTTGAGCTAGTTTGCTCTAACCCAGCTAAAAAAACTAGCCCGGTGGAGAGGTTCTAATTGGGTTAGTTATCCTGGCCCACTAAAAGAGAACTAAAAAAATCTCACCTGCCCGCACCAGATCGCTCCCCTAAAAAAATCTCACCTGCCCGCACCAGATCGCTCCCCCCCTCTCGCACGACTCCTCTTTGTTCCCCATAGGGCCGCCCGCCCAAGCACCGCTCGCCCTCTCTCTCCTCCAGCCGCCCTCTCCTTCCGGCCTCCGCCGCCCTACTTCGGCCGCCCTCTCCCTCCGACCTTCGAAGGTCGCCCCGCTCCCCCTTCACCTGTCATTTTTCTCCCTCTGTCGTGCGCGGCGGCGACGCATCTACCAGGGAGGTCGCGAGAGGGGTGAGTTTGTTCGTTCCTTCTCTGTCTCACGGCCATATCATTGATCTTGCTTGCTCTAGCGCTAATTCTGATTTGGAAAAGTAGATCCTGATCAAACTTGCTATAGATTTGTGGTGCACGCATGGAATTGTTTGATGCTACTTGAGGAGGTAATAAATCTTTCTAGAGGCCCAAAGATTCAGGTCACCTTTCTAGGTATTTCAATTTCAGGCTTGCATTATTTGTAGAGGCCCAAAGAGTCAGTTCACCTTTCTTGGTATTTCACTTTCAGGCTTGCATTGTTTCTAGAGGCCCAAAGATTCAGTTCACCTTTCTAGGTATTTGAGTTTCAGGCTTGCATTATTTCTACAGGACCAAAGATTCAGTTCACCTTTCTAGGCATTTCATTTTCAGGCTTGCATTATTTCTAGAGGCCCAAAGATTCAGTTCACCTTTCTAGGTATTTCAGTTTCAGGCTTGCATTATTTCTAGAGGCCCAAAGATTCAGTTCACCTTTCTAGGTATTTAAGTTTCAGGCTTGCATTATTTCTAGAGGCCCAAAGATTCAGTTCACCTTTCTAGGTATTTTAGTTTCAGGCTTGCATTATTTCTAGAGGCCCAAAGATTCAGTTCACCTTTCTAGGTATTTTAGTTACAGGCTTGCATTATTTATAGAGGCCCAAAGATTAAGTTCCCAGTCGGCAGCAAGCGGCCCTGCTACCCATGCCGGTGTCGACCTCAACTCGCAAGGGCCAGCGTCGGAGGGGTTCCCGGGGCTTGGGCTCTACAGAGCCTTCCTCCAGAGCAACGATGGCGAGCTCCTCCCTCGGTGCGTGAGGGGCTCCGGGCTCCCTCCCTATCGTGAACAACTTCCGTGATGAGTTAGCTCATTCTTTGTTTCATGAAGTGTTTTTTTATTTTGTGAAGCTTGATTGACGACTTGTATGTTTAAGTGGGATATCTCATTTGTATGGACAAAGTAAAAATTATCATGTTTTGCATGCTTGATTGTATAGATGGTTCGTTTATGTCAATTGTGAGCAGGAGGAGGCCACAGAAGATCCGGCCACACCAAGAGGGTGCTGGGATCCAAGGGACTTATTTTAGTCTGACTAAAAATAGGGTCCAAAGTAGTCAAATGATTGAGATAGAGCATTTATTGTCAATCTAACCCTGCCATCCATACACGTCTTTGGTTTAGAGTTAGTTCAGGGTTAGAATCTAACTCTAACCTCTAACTGAGTTAGAGTTCTCCTCGTCTCGGTTCATCGCCATCATACTTTCCCCATTCCTGTGTTTTCAGTATCCTGCGAATCAAAGAGGCCCTTTTTCGGGAAAAATCAAAGAGGCCCTTAGACTGGTTTAGGTCCAGTCATTTTTTAAAAATGTGTTATGTCCAAAATTTAATGAACGTGCTCCGGTTTCCATGAAAATAATCCGGTTTCATGTAGTAATTCATTGATTTATTTATTCTTCTGTGGGGGGTTTGCATGTAATTTGTGAGGTCTGAAATGTAAAGTACCCCGGCATATGCTCCGAGTCGTGCATGCACTACGACCCAGATGCTCTATGTCCCACATGTCGGTGAATGGGAGCACGTGGAAATAGCCTAGGAGTACATATAGGAGGATAAATGCGTGAAAAATATGTACTGTGAAGCGTAGCCGCGGTTCGAAAAGTAGACCTAAAGTGATGACAGCTATAGGTCGCACGCACCCAACTAGTGGTACTAGACATACGACTAATTTTTCCCTCAAAAAAAAGAGGCACGAGTGCTTAGTACTCCATATCTATAAACACGAGTCCCATCTGACAACAGCGTTGGTGCTACAGCTAGCCCTCCTCCCTCGTTTCTCTCTTCTACTCTCTAAGAGCATGGTTAATAATATAGCCAGCTGTTGGCTATATGATGTTGCCATGTCACATATAGTCAAGTTCATAGCCAACAAGTACAATAGCTAGATATAAATATGCACATATAGCCAGAATTCGTCGACATGCATTTATTTACTTGCTGGAATCTTTAGAAAGACTTATATTTGGGAACGGAGGGAGTACTATACTAATAAAACATTAAGGCCACGAGGCGATGCAGTGCTGGTTACAGGAGGCAAGAAGAAGAGATGCATCCATCGACGATCTCCACCTCCTCGACTCAGGGCGCCGGCCCACCGAACAGCACCTAAGTAGCAGCGGCTTTCGTGGCCAGGTCGACGTGCTTCTGAACAATGGCTCCAAAGATTCCAGCAGCTGGAAGAAGGCCAACGACTTTCTGTCCTCGCTTGCCTTGTAGTGGCCTATGTAGACGATTTCCTCATAGACGTGGATGTGCAGGTCGACGGTTTCTTGCATGGTGAGGCGCTGCACGGCGAGCGCGGCCTCGAGGTGCACATTCTTCGTTGTGACCTCCAGCACCTGCAGGGCCACCAGGGCTTGAAAGAGTTTGTCACCATCTAGGCCGATGAGGGTGGCAGGCAATGAGGAGCCTGGGCGCGCAGGCTGGAGCAGTTCGGCAAGGTCGTCCGCGCGCTTCTTGACGGCGGTGAACTTGCGGATGGAGATGACCATCATGTCGTCCATGCGAGAGGTGAAGCCGGCGTCGGTGAGGGCTATGATGCCTACGGTCGCCAGCACCGTCTGGAAACGCTGCGCGGTGTGGGGCCGCAGGCCGGCGCCTTGGATGATTTGGCACAGCCGACTGTCGCTCGCGTCCATCGCCTCCATAAGTGCTTGTGGCTTCTGGTCACTTGGTCTTGGATTGGAGTGAGCAGTGTTGCGCAGAGACTTGGAAGTAGATGGATTGGAGTGGTGGGGCGCCTTTATTATATGAGAGTACAAACTCTGTTGCATTCACATCGTGCTGGCTCTAGTCTGCTTCTCCAATTAATTCCCTCTGCATGTAATTGATGATGCATCATTGACCGTTCAACATCTCGGGAACCGCTACCCTCTTCCTCCTTGGCATTCTAGCACCTATGGACCCGTCGATGATGAGGTGCCTATGGTGACTTCGTAAATTTCAAGATGATACTTAGTGCCGTGCATGTCTGCGTTCATAGGGTTGAGTGTATGCGCGTGTATATGAGCGCTTGTGTCTGTACTGTGTCAAAAAAAACAACGTAAATGCGTGTCAAAAAGAGACTAGTCAGTATACTCAATATTGTGCACCTCGGAGAGGAAAACGATGGAACTAGTACGTATTTATTTATGGTGCAGATTCACTCATTTTGCTCCATATGTACTCCGTCTCGGTGTAGTCTAGTCACTTGTTGAAATCTCTAGAAGGGCAAATACTCCTTTCTGGTTTACAGGGCTATACTAGCAAGTAGTTGTACGTACTAATACAATAGTGGGCTCACATAGCAATTTTGTCTCATGCAAGAGCCTGGCTATATGCGTACTCCAATGTTCGCAACTGCAACGTTCGGTTTGCACTTGGCTCTTCGCCTCTTCGAGAAGACGAACAATGATGTTACTACTGCTGCTTCTACAGTGGCGAATCCACTGCTGCATGTCCGTCCACTGTGAGCGGGACGGATAGCTTGTTGTAGAAGTACTACTAAGCAAAAGCATGTCCTCATTTGCGAGCAACATCGCGCATGGGCGAGGGAGAAGGCGTGTAGTAAAATCAAGCTTCTCCTCGTTCTACGAGTTGACGCGACACATCATAGCACTGGCCCCACATGCTTGCCTCTAAACTTGGCTGAAAGACCCGCAGTGTACAATATATTTGCTGCAACCTCTAACATTTAACCACCACAAATTAAAATATATGTGGCCGTATGCATCATTCTGATGCAGAGGCCGGGGAGTCCCCCCTTTTAAAAAAAACAAATTAAAATATATATATTCCTGTCTTGACCAGATGAGCGTGCAAACTACAATCACCAGGGTGACAGGTAGGGCCAGAAGACTATTTTAATTTAAAAAAAACTTCGAGACGGCCACATAGCATGGAGCCGACCCCAACGATTTTAAGCTTACAGGCACGGTACACGCTATCTAGACTACTCTACACATGAAACTGCCACGCGAGCGTCCGGGCTGCGCTTGGCTCTTCGCGTCTTCGGGAAGTCGAACAATGATGGTGTACTACTGCACTGGAGGAGTACTACAGTACGCTTCTGGCCATCTGACACCGATTGAACTACTGCATGTCCACCGCGTGCGGGAGGGAGAGCGTGTAGCGAAAGCTTCTCCTAGTCTTGTCAGCCACCACGCTCATGGGCGAGGGAGGGACGCTCCTGTCTTTGCGTGTATGACAGGTGGGCCCGATAGGTGTGTGGCCAACCTGTCATACAACCAAAGGCAGGTGCAGTTAAGTCCGCGAGGGAGAGGATAATCAAACTTCTCATTGATGTACGAGTTGACGTGACACATCAAAGCACTGCACTCGATATATTTCAATAATTTAGGGTTACCAATGCATTAATTACAACGCATGCATGCATGCCGTGACTCTCCTTTTGATACTTGCATGTGTTGATTTAATGCACCTTGAAGTAGTACTCCCTCTGATTCCTTTTACTTTATGTATAACTTTTTCTTGTTTTTCTCAGATTAGTCTACGCGTCCGCGTTGGTTTCCATCTGTGCCCCTGCTCGATTAGTTCTGCCCCCATTAATCGCGCCAGTTTCCAAAGCAGAAAATGGCTACAGGCAAACGCGTGTAGCGCCGGATGCGGCTTGACCACCTGGGGAAGCCAACTCAAGCGAAAAGGAAGGAGGACCAGCCAACCATTGCATGCGCATTTACGGTCGATATTTATGCAGCTTACTCATGCGCAGGTGCAAATTTGTCTAGAAAACTCAAACTACTGCCTTCCTTGGTATGCAGGAGGACAGTTATGCGTAGAGTATAAAATATGTGACAGTAAAGCTTTGTAATGACCCGGCCCAAGCGAGAGATGGTTGTGCACGAGGAGGGCGAGATCATGCAGACGGAACAGGAACCGGCGAGGGAGCTCACTAAGGTCTCGATGGACCTCACCGTGCTCCACTGCCCCTTGTGCCTCCGCCCCTTGACGCCTCCAGTGTATGAGGTTCGAATACACCTCGTCCATTCGGCTGATTGAGCAAGGTGCAGGTTTTTCGATTGATGTGTTGTTCGATTGATTTTTGCAGTGCAAGGGAGGGCACCTGGCCTGCGCGGACTGCCGCGTCGAGCGCCCCGGGAACCAGTGGCAGTGCCAGAAGTGCGAGCGCGACAGTGGCTTTGACATGCGTAACACGGCGGTGGATGCCGTCGTTTCATCGCTGAGGGTGGAGTGCCCGCACGAAGGTTGTGGGATCTACGTCACTTACCATAAGCTCGCCGATCACCAGAGCGTGTGTCCGCTCTCTCCCTGCAAATGCCCCGTGCCCGTCTGCGGCTACGAAGGCCCGCCGCCGACGCTCTACCACCACATCAGCAATGCGCTTCCCATGCCCGTGCACAGGATCCAGTACGGCAAGGTGCTCCAGCTGCAAGTGCCACTGTCGGAGCCACGACTCTTGTTGTTCGCGGAGCAGGACCATCGCACGTTTTTCTTGGTCGGTGGCGTGCTCGACATCAGCGTGCCTATCGCCGTGTTGGTCGTCTGCATCAGAACGGGGGTGTCCCCACTGCCGCACTACTTGGCCAAGCTGTGGGCGAACGACCCGCCGGGGGAGCCCAAAGGCCTGACCGACGCCGTCGAGGTGGAAATGCAGGACCTGACCTTCTTGACAGTTCCGCCCAAGCTGTTGTCCGGGGCTAAGCTTGTGTCCCTCCACATTCAGATTGACAAGCTCACGTCCTAAATGTTTCGATAGTGCCTTCTGTTTATCTTAGTAATATGGTAATATATAGATTACCTTGGTCTACTTTAGCTTAAGAAATGGTGGGTTTTGGTGGCGATGCAGCAATTACCTCGACATCAAATCAGTAATTTCCAATAGTTGAATGGGTATTTTGTGTCTGTTGGATATAAAGTTCCTTTGGGTAAGAAGTACTACTTGTGATCAAAATGGATAAAAGGAGATGTATGTAGACGTATTTTAGTTCTAGATATGTCCCTTTTTATCCATTTTGATGACAAGCACTCCCTCCGTTCCACAATACATGCCTTCCATTTGTCAAAATATAGATGTATCTAGACATGTTTTAGTATTTAGGTACATCCATGATAGAGCCAATCGGGTGGTTGAGAACACTACAATTTGTAGCTACAGATGCGTGTGTGACTCCCAGATGCAGAGGCCGGGGGTCATCATCCTCCTTTTCGAGAAAAAACAGACGTGTGTGTGAGAGGACGAGTGCGTGCGTGCACCTCTTCTCTTCCTATATAACGTACTACTAAACTTAGAGTACAAGTTTTTGTGGGTGGCACGATGGTGCGTGCGAGAAGTCCCGAGAGATAGGTTTAATGCATCTGAAAAAAGGACTAGCCTAGAGCTCACATTCCAAATTACTCCACGCTATATTGCAGACCTGTTCACACCGATCACAACCTAACTGGTTTCCCACTTAGGAGCGTATTAGTACCACGCTATATTGAATTCCAAACCTGTTCACACTGATCACAACCTAAACGGTTTCCCACTTAGGAGTGTATTAGTACTCGGTTATAAATACTAGTATGCCAAGATGACTGCACATTCCTCCTCAACTCCTCATCCACAAAAACAAACAAGTCATTCAGCATCCTTCCCTTGCGTCTGCCATGGCCAGCGTGAGTTCTGGGTCGAGAGATTGCCAGCAGGGAGAGGCGAGCATGGAAGCGGAAGCACGAGAGATGTCCCGCCTCGCTGCGAGAGCAGCCAACATGTCCCGCCACGTGGAAGTAGCAGCACAGAGGTCCCGCCGCACCGCTGAAGCAGCATGGAGGTCCCACCGCACCATCGATGCAGCAGACTGGTCCGGCCGCGCCGCGAAAGCAGCAGAGATGTTCCACCGCGCCACAAATGCAGCAGAGATGTCCTGCCGCGCCGCGGCGGCCTGGGAAAATTTCTCGCGGGCAGGCGACGACTGTTATAGGCGCATGCATGCGATCGTCCATAGCCAGATGGATCAGATCTCCGGCTTGGCGAGGTTGTAGGATGATGTGAAAGCATCGTTTGAACAGGCTACCGGCGTCATCCGACAACTAAGGGAGGCCACTGAGAGGCTCCGGGCCAAGCGCGACCTGCTGGGGGAGAAGATCGTCCGAAGTGCAGACCAGCAGGAGGTGACTAGTGCCTTGTTGAAGAGGACCGGCGTCATCGTCAAGAAACTTATGGACGAGAATGACATGCTCCGCAACGAGCGCCAAAGGCTGGTGGAGGAATCCGTGGATGTTCTCAAGTAGCGTCTTGAGGACACGAAAGAGCTCATCGCTGCTCGCCGCGGAGACTAGTTCCCGCGGCCTGTAGCAACGCATCAAGAAAGTAGAGATCAGCGAGCCAGATCCTTGTCTTCCTTGTTCTTTTGCCCTTGTGTATTTCGGGTGTAGCCGCATGTGGCTTTTTTAATTATCTTTCTAATTATGTAAGACAATTAATCGTCCTTATCTTTCTGTGGAAGATCAATGTTGCAAGGCTGGAATGAAGAAAACTCTTGTTGTGGCGACCCTGGCGTTGTTGTTCTTCTAGTTGCTGCTGGGCTTCCTTCAGTTTCCTGGTTGTGAAATGTTGGGTTCTAGCACAGATGTTTGGCCTTTGTTGGCCTCTTGGGATGTTGCGATTTCAATCTGGTACTCCCTCCGTCTCATAATGTAAGACGTTTTTTGACACTATACTAGTGTCAAAAAGTGTCTTATATTATGGGACGGAGGGAGTAGCTTTTATCCTTCGTGTTAGGATGGAGTTGTGCTGAACTTCTTGTGAATTGTGGTGGTTTTCAGTAATGAAAATCGGAAGGGGCAAGCCCTTCTTTGATAAAAAAAATCGTCCTTATATATTCATCAGTCTTGCTATAAGTCGCGATAGATGCTATATAGGTCCGTCGGATCTTACATCAAGATCCGTGCTGTCAGATTTTCTTTTTTCTCTCTTAAATCTCAGTCGAGTGAGACATAGCCACGCCATTAAACAGAGGCTTGGGCGCCATTAATGGAGACCTTGGGAGAGAGGTGGACGGCAGATGGAGGTCAAAGGGCTCTCCTCCCGATAAGCACGTGCAGGGGTCTGATCGCACGCCTCTCATACTCAAATAGCTACCCTGCACGGCGCCTCCTAGCTAATAAAAAATGGGGACGCGTGGTGGCACGTAAATGGTACTAGTAAGTAGAACTCCCACGGTTTCAATAATACTTGTGTTTCCGATTGTAACGTGACAACACTTGTTCCAAAATGACTTTGTTGATTGTTAATGTGTGCGCCTTCGCAAATCAGACTGCAAATTTACCATAGCATGTTGGTGCCATGTCATGGCACCAAGCCAAGTTTCATTATTTTCATGCGTGTTTTGGATTTACAGGAATTAAAAAACTAAGTTTCTCAATGTTTCCAACCCAGCCACGACGCCCAGAATTTTGAATTTCATTCCCATTTCTTTCATGGAACCTAGAAATTTACCCGAGGACACACATGTGATTTTTCAACCAACTTTCATGCACTGGAACATGTGCTTGTATTTCAATTTTGAATTATGCACACAAAGGTGACACGTTCCCTCCCAGAACCACGAGCCTTCTCGAGAGAAGCTCCGATTTGCAAGAAGCTTATACCAAAATTTGTTCCTATTCGGCCAATTTTTTTTACCACGGCATGGTACTACCATGACATGACACCATGCCAAGTTTCATGATTTTAAAACCAAGTTTCTCAATGTTCTTGACCGAGCCACGATGCCCAGATGTTTGGATCTTATTCTCATTTTTTGCATGGGAGTAGAAATTCACCCGAGGACACAAATGTGATTTTCAACCAACTTTGGTGCACGGGAGCACGTGCTTGTAGTTCAAATTTGAATTATGCACATTAAATGACCAAAAACTCAATTAATGTGTAAATAAGGCCAAACGAAGCCGGAATAATTCCAAAATTTAACAGGGCACTCATGTAGTTCTATGTTGCCTTTGTAAATAAACTCAAGGGGGACAATGTATACCGTTTCGCACTCAAAGGTGACACGTTCCCTCTCAGAACCACGAGCCTTCTTGAGAGAAGCTCCGGTTTGCAAGAAGCTTATACCAAAATCTGTTCCTATTCGGCCATTTTTTTACCACAACATGGTAGTACCATGACATGACATCCATACCAAGTTTCATGATTTTCTGACGTGTTTTGGATTTACAAGAATTTTAAAACCAAGTTTCTCAATGTTCTCGGCCGAGCCACGATGCCCAGATGTTTTAATTTTATTCTCATTTCTTGCATGGGACCTAGAAATTCACCCGAGGACACAAATGTGATTTTTCAACCAACTTTGGTGCACGAGAGCATGTGCTTGTAGTTCAAATTTGACTTATGCACATTAAATGACCAGAAACTCAATTAATGTATAAAATGAAAAACGAACCTGAAATAATTCCAAAATTTAACATGGCACTAATGTAGTTCTATGTTGCCTTTGTTAAGAAACTCAAGGGCGGGGAGTGGCACGTTCCCTCTTAGAACCACGAGCTTCCAAATCGGCCCAATTTTTTACCACAACATGTTAGTGCCATGACATGACACCATGCCAAGTTTCATTACATGAATTTAAAATCTAAGTTTCTCGATGTTCTCGACAGAGTCATGACGCCCAGATGTTTGAATTTCATTCTCATTTCTTCCATGGGACCTATAAATTCAACCAAGGACACACATGTGATTTTTCAACCCACGTTGGTGCACCGGAGCATGTGCATGCAATTCATATTTAGATTATGAACATTAAAAGTCCAGAAACTCAATTAATGTATTAAAAGGCCAAATGAACCTAAAATAATTCCAAAATTTAACAGGGCACTCATATAGTTCTATGTTGCCTCTGTAAATAAAATTAGGGGGGAGGCAGCGTATATCGTTTCGCACACAAAGGTGACACGTTCCCTCTCGGAACCACGAGGCTTGTTGAGAGAATCTCCAGTTTTGCAAGAGGCTTATACCAAAACTTGTCCCAATTCAGCCAAAAATTATACATATGAAAACAGGGTTTAGATTATCCTGAACATCTCGCTACCTAGACCAATACTGTACTATGATTTGAATTCAACATAAAATGGATACAGATATTTCGCGTATGGTACATGTAGTTCATAGTGAAATATGATTACTATTATATGCATGTATTTTTGTTATCAAGATAATATTTAAATTATTGTATAACTTGACAACAATCATATTCAAATAAGGAAAATTGATTCAAATTTAGTCCACATGGTAGACGACAATATATATGTTCACATGGTGGAGTAAAATGTTCATATATGATGGAAGATCAAAATGTATGACTACATCAATTATAAACCGCAAGGTCACCTAATGATATATTCGAATTCAACATAACATGGATTCAAAAATTGAAATTTGAGATCATGGCATTTGTAATCATATAAAAAGGGACATTACTCTTTCTTTGGTGGGAATTGATTTTTTTTGTTGTTGTTGAGGGAAGTGCAAATCGATTTGGTACTGTGCAGGGTAATCATGTTCTCCCGATTTTTTTTACATTTTTCTTGTAGTTTTTTCAATGGCATCTATAGCAATATAGTAAAAGGGGACATGACTCTCTTGTGTCTTGTATGATTTTTTTACACGTTAAGTTTGTTCTGCCGAACAAGGAATCCACACCTTGTTATCCCGAAATTTTCAAGCTCAAGTATCTTTTGTCTCACCTGCTTTGAAACTCCCGCTTCTTCAACCCGCGTCGCACCTTGTTATCCCGAAATTTGGATGCGCGAGAACTCCCTCCTCATCCGAAATCGCTCCCGCAGCCCAGACACGCGAAATCCCCCTTCTACCCCTCAGCCGGAAATGAAGCTCCACGTCGCGGTGTCAAAACCGGTGGGGGTATGCTGGTAACTTACCCTACACTTCGGACAAGCGCGTCCCTAAGCTTGGCTCCCCCCTCCCCCTTCGCCCCCCCCCATTCGTACACCGAGGCCGCCAAAACCCGCGAAACCCCACGCTCCTCCATCGGCCTCCCGACCGCCACCCAGCGGGAAAATCTTCCCCGACTACGTCGTCCACCGCAACAGCTCGCCGTCCCTCATCCACCGCACCGGATGAGGATCCGTTGTCGATCTCGTTGTCCCACCGGATCAGCCGCCCCGTCCTCCAGCTCCAAGGAGCTACCCCGATGTTCGCCTCGTCTATCACGCCACCTCAATCCCCACAGCGCCGTCTTGACCTGCCCCATCGGAACCGCAGCACCCTCACCAATTCCTCCGATGAAGCCGAGGCCAACTCGGCGCCACCAAGGAGGTTCTACACTCACCGCTGCATTTTATCTTTTATTCGATCTCACGGGGCTGTCGGTGCTCGATACCGAGCAGGCATGGCGTCTCCATCAACGGCGCCGTCGCCGGCCACATCATCCACGGCGTCTCTCCCCCATGTCGTTGCTTACTTGGCGGCGACTTCCACAACGGGACTAGTTGCAGCTGCTCCGGCTCTCGCTCGCGCTGCGGCTCTGTTCTTGCTGTCGATCGCGCTGCTGTATTGCTCCTGCTTTCATTCGTGCTGCTGCTCTGCTCTTGCTCTCACTTGCGCTGCTGCTGCTGCACGACCTCCAGCAACTACAGGAGTTGCTGCTTTAGCACTTGCTCGTGGTGCTACTGCATGACTTGCTCTCTGCTAGTGTGTTCCCTGCTCGAGCGTCTGCTGATTTAGATCACTGCTTCTCTGCTACTAGTGCTCAAACACCCTAAACATCTATTGCAATGCTCTGTTACTAGTTCAATCAGTTTCAACAGTAAAATTCAGTTTCGACTATGAAGTTCATTTTCTTCAGTTAAGTTCAGAGTAAATAGTACTTACAACATCTGTCGGAGCGGCCGTGGCGCGGCTAATGCGTTTTACATATAGCACTTTTTGGTGATGTATTTTACATCATCTATTGCAGATGATATTAGGGTCCCACTTCAGATTAAAGTTGTCTGTTCTGTCATGCTTCAGCCTCGTCGCCGTACACCTTAGCGGAGCTGCTCCAACGACAGAACCGTCCATCACAGCGGAGCAGTACCTTCGGCGCCGTTTCTAGAGGCCTCGGATCTTCTTCCCCGCCTCCGATAGTCACACCAGCATCATCACCATCCTCCACGTCCAATTCATGTGAGCCAAACACCCAGGTTGACTGAAATCCTATGTTTCCAAATGCTTTGTTTTGCACATGCATTCCTATCCTATTCCTGTGTTTTTCATGTCCCTGCGTTTATAGAATCCTCCAATTCTAAGGAGCCCTTACAGATTTACTTCATTTTCAGATTGGCGTCAAAGAAAACTCTGTGTGTTATGTCCTGCTCCTGCCATGCCATCATCCACCCCACCTGAGGTGCACCATTGACAGAAGCGTTCACTGCAACAGAGATCCCCCTGCAGACTTTCTTTCGCCGCCTCAGATCATCTTCCCCATTGCTGGCAGCCACGCCAACTGCATTACCATCATCGACTGGGCAGATGAACCTGAGGACTAGACAGTTCCGGAAGAGAGGTCGCGGTCTTTCGTGTTTGCTTACGTTATACATTGGTTATTATCACCTCCTACTTTATTGTTCAATCTTGAGTTTTGGATTGCCCATGGGTCTCATATCGAGCCAGCAACGAATAGTATCTGTCTACTATCTGGTTCATCTGGGGTCTTCTATGTGGTTCATGTTGGGTGGGCAACAAACAATAGATGATCCATTGTCTATCTTTTTAAACTGAAGCTATAATCTACCTGCTATCATTAGTTTCGGATCCATCCACTCGTTTGCTACCATCAGTCTTGATTTTTGCATGCACCCCTTAGGCCTTACAAAATCTAACTATTTTTTTATTATGCATGTCAGATATTATACACAATCGTACTGAACATGTAGAGAAAAAGAGAAGACCGTTGCGTGCGAATATAATGTCATGCAGACGCTGCTCCATGGTGGGCGAAGTGCCCCCCCCCTCTCCTGCATTTCCAAACGAACGGCGAATAAAAGATCCTACTACCACCGAACGGCGACGTGTGCCCGTAAGACACACAGCCATGTTAGTAAAGTTTTTGCAACGTCTAGACTCGACTTCGACCAAGGAGATGGAAAGGGGGCTACCTACAGGCAGTCGGCTCTGATACCAACTTGTGACGCCCCTGATTTAATCGTACACTAATCATACACGCAAACGTGTACGATCAAGATCAGGGACTCACGGGAAGATATCACAACACAACTCTAAAAATAAAATAAGTCATACAAGCATCATAATACAAGCCAGGGGCCTCGAGGGCTCGAATACAAGTGCTCGATCATAGACGAGTCAGCGGAAGCAACAATATCTGAGTACAGACATAAGTTAACAAGTTTGCCATAAGATGGCTAGCACAAACTGGGATACAATCGAAAGAGGCGCAGGCCTCCTGCCTGGGATCCTCCTAACTACTCCTGGTCGTCGTCAGCAGCCTGCACGTAGAAGTAACCGTGAGTACTCATCCAAAGTACTCGCAAGCAAGGAGCTACACTACATATGCATGGGTATATGTGTAAGGAGGCCATATCAGTGGACTGAACTGTAGAATGCCAGAATAAGAGGGGGATAGCTAGTCCTATCGAAGACTACGCTTCTGGCAGCCTCCGTCTTGCAGCATGTAGAAGAGAGTAGATTGAAGTCCTCCAAGTAGCATCGCATAGCATAATCCTACCCGGCGATCCTCTCCTTGTCGCCCTGTTAGAGAGTGATCACCGGGTTGTATCTGGCACTTGGAAGGGTGTGTTTTATTAAGTATCCGGTTCTAGTTGTCATAAGGTCAAGGTACAACTCCAAGCCGTCCTATTACCGAAGATCATGGCTATTCAAATAGATTAACTTCCCTGCAGGGGTGCACCACATAACCCAACACGCTCGATCCCATTTGGCCGCACACACTTTCTTGGGTCATGCCCGGCCTCGGAAGATCAACACGTCGCAGACCCACCTAGGCCTAACAGAGAGGTCAGCACGCCGGTCTAACTCCTATGGCGCAGGGGTCTGGGCCCATTGCCCATTACACACCTGCACGTTACATGGGCGGCCGAAAGCAGAACTAGCCCCCTTAATACAAGAGCAGGCTTACGTTCCAATCCGGCGCACGCCGCTCAGTCGCTGACGTCTAGAAGGCTTCGGCTGATACCACGACGTCGAGTGCCCATATCTTTCCCGCGTAGTTGGTTAGTGCGTATAGGCTAGTAGCCAGACTCAGATCAAATACCAAGATCTCGTTAAGCGTGTTAAGTTTCCGCGAACGCCGAACAGGGCCAGGCCCACCTGTCTCCTAGGTGGTCTCAACCTGCCATGTCACTCCGCCACAAAGTAACAGTCGGGGGCCGTCGGGAACCCAGGCCCACCTCTACCGGGATGGAGTCACCTGTCCTTTGAGCCCCCTCATCAGAATCACTTGCGGGTACTCATCGAGCTGACCCGACTTTAGTCACAATCTGTATAGTATGTATGTATGTATAATATATACCCGTAATCACCTCCCGAGTGATCACGGCCCAATAGTATAGCAAGGCAGACTGACAAGAATGTAGGGCCAATGATGATAAACTAGCATCCTATACTAAGTATTTAGGATTGCAGGTAAGGTATCAACAGATGTAGCAACAATGTCAGGCTATGCATCAGAATAGGATTAACGGAAAGCAGTAACACGCTACGCTACTCTAATGCAAGATGTATAGAGGAGAATAGGCGATATCTGGTGATCAAGGGGGGGGCTTGCCTGATTGCTCTGGCAAGAAGGAGGGGTCGTCAACACCGTAGTCGAGCTGGGCAGCAGCAGCGTCGGTCTCGTAGTCTACCGGAGAGAAGAGGGGGAAGAAACAGTAAATACAATGCAAACATAAGCATGACGACGCATGACATGACAATGAGCGGGGTTACGTGTGCCCTAACGCGGTAGTAGGTGATACAGGCGAAAGGGGGAAACATCCGGGAAAGTATCCCCGGTGTTTCGCGTTTTCGGACAGGTGATCCGGAGGGGGAAAGTTACGTGTTCGATATGTTAGGAATGTGTGGCGGACGAACGTGCTGTGTATCCGGATTCGTCTCATTGTTTTGAGCAACTTTCATGTACAAAGTATTTTCATCCGAGCTATGGATTATTTTATATTAATTTTTAAAGATTTAAATCATTTTTAGAATTAACAGAATTAATTAAATAAGAAAATATAATTACGATGTCAGCATGATGTCAAGGTGATGTCAGCGGTCAGCTTTGACCGTTGACCAGTCAAGCTGACGGGGGGGTCCCACATGTAATAGTCTGTTTAGTTAGCAGGCTAGTTAATCAGAGTTAATTAGTTTACCTAATGATTAGGTTAGTCTAAACAGAATTAATTAAGTTAAATTTAATTGGTTAATTAATTAATTAATATTTATCTATTTATTTATGCTTGAAGATATCTTTTTATCAAACAGGGGCAAGGCCCACTGTTAGTGACTAACAGGAGGGGGTTAGTGCTAATCTAACCCCCAATTAGCAGGGGCCTGCCTAATATGGCAGAGACGCAACCGGCAGGGGCTACGCCCGCGCACAGACAGGGGCCGGCGGCGCGGCAGGCCGGCCGGCCGGGAACAACAGCGAGCGACACGACACGGGAGCATGAGGGACGGGCGCGAGGCTGCGCAACCGGAGGGGCGGGCACGAGCGGGGAGACACGATGCGGTAAGAGGCACGCCGCGCACGAGAGCAAAGCTCCAACGTTGGCGACGACGCAGGACAGGATGCGGTCAGGGCGGCCGGTGCGCGTGCGGGCGCCGGTGAGCGAGGCCATGGCCGAAGTGGCCGGAGCAGGGGAGGAGGAGGAGTTGTCGAGGCCTCACCACAGGGCCGTGGGGTCTAGGCAGCGGTGCTCGGGGAGGAGGACGGGGACGACGTGCGTTGCCGGAGACTGGGAGGCGGTCCGGCGAGGTGGAGTCGAGGTCGCATCGGGCGAGGAGGAGACGAGGACGACGGGGCTGCGTCGGGGAGGCGCGAGATCCCGCCAGGTCTTGGGCAAGGATAGCGGCGCAAGGACGGAGGTCGGGAGGTGCGGTGCTCGGTGCCAGCTGGCGCCGGCCTTCAGGCGCAGGCGCGTCGAGAGGATCGGGATCGAACAGATGCGCCCTCCCATGTGCGGCGTGAGGAGGGAACGAGGGGGAGTGGGGGATCGAGCGAGTGGGGGGGAGTGGAATCGTGGGCAGCTAGGGTTTCGACCGATAGGGGGATATGGAGTGTGGGGTGGGCCGGTCGGGCCAGGGTGGGAGTTGGGCCAGGGCCCAGCAGGGGGCCTTGTTTCTCTTTTGTATTTTCTTTATTTTATTTATTTTCTTTTCTATTTTATTTCAATTTAAATTATTTAGGCATTTTATAAAATGTGTTTATTACACCTTATTTACACATGCAATATTTAGTATAAACCGAACATTTTTATTTTAATGTTTGAAATTTTTTATTATTTACCAAACTTTGAATTTGAATTTTGGACCGGTTTGGATCTAACGATAGAGTAGCAACAGTAACCGGGGTGACGTGGCATTGTTAACGTGGGATTACTGTAGTCTGATTATCCGGGCGTCACAATTCTCCTCCACTACAAGAAATCTCATCCCGAGATTTAAGAGGGGAGTATGGGGGAAAGTTCTGGTTACGATATTCTAACAGATCTTCTCGAAGAAGTTAATCCCTTTCGTTGATGTCTTCCATTCTTTATTCCAATGCATCATGATGAAGTTGTCTTCCTTCGGGAACTCCATCATACTTACAAAAGGATAAGGGGGTATTACGGAAGAACGGACCGCTACAATGCTTGTTTATCTAGTAGATAACATCAAGGAAGGTGGCGGAAAGTAACCCTCGAATTGAAACTTAAGGAAATATCGAGAGCAAAGTAAGGAGTTATCATGGGAAGTTTTGAGCGGGCGGGCAACCGTCCGATGCCTGAAACAACATGTGAAATGGGTCCAAGCAGCGAGAGTAAGTATTGCGTCTGATACCAGAATAGAGCACTAGGAAGGTGGCCCGTGAATTAAATACGAAGCCAAGCGTGAGGAATATCCATTAGAAACAGGGTTGTACAGGAGAGTCAGGTTTCGATCCAGTGGACCTGTGGGTTATGGGCCCACCATGTGGGTTGAAAGTAGGAAGGGTGGTGACATCTTGCACAGCCGCGACAGGGAGGCATGCCAGTGAATAGCTTGTCAGCTATGCCGGCAACAATGTCGGTACCAAGGACGGGGAACGAAGAGAGCAATTTTCCTGCTTGTTGAACGAGGCAAACCAATTGGCAAGCTATCACCCGTCGGTGGTTACCGGAATGTCATCAACAATAGTAACAGGGTCTTACAAACAGAGTGGTACAACAAGGTGCTTATCTAAGCAGGGAATTATCTCTGCTCAGTTAAGTCAGATTCAGGAAAGGTTAAGCAAAAGACTGGATAGGAAAACACGATTATCAGAGTAAACAGAACAATGGAAAGGAAAATTGTGTTTACACACAATTATTAGGAGTATATCCTTCCCATGTACAAGCAGAACATAGCATACAGGGTAGGAGAGCAAGTAGCCAACCATTCAGATAAGAGGCAAGGATTAATCAAGATGTTACCCATACAACGGTGTTTGGATAACTGACCAAGAAACATTTAGCATCGCGCCTCCAATGTTCTTGTTGAAGAGCGGGGTATCATAGTCATGCTTCGAGGTAGCAATGATATGTTGTTCCAATAAAGGTCAGACTTTGATACACAAATGATCCATCAGGAGCAACTTATAAATTAAGTCTTACAATTTCCTCCAGGAAGAATGGATATCCTTGCAAAAGAAATTATAACGATAGGTCCTCCAGCCAGGGGGTGCTAGGCATGACATCATATTACCGGTTCATCAAAGGACCAACATCATAACTCGTGGAAAGTTGTCCCAACCATCGTACCTGACCGAGATTCAGATCAGATTGGTGTCATGATACCTCAGACTCAGGATGTCCGAGAAGAAAAGGTGCAACACAAATTGACGAGATAGCATTGTAAGATTCTAGGGAAATGAACTATGGAAGCGAACTTCCGAAACAAGGGTTCATCACTAAACCAAGGAGAGGGTGAGGAAAAGTCAGATGGACTCAGCGACAATTCATCGAGATTTCCAAAAAGATGGATTTCCATAATTACATGAACAAGGAGATAACATATGTCAGATCAAATGATATAATGATGTATGCTCGAGGAAAAACATCCACAATTAAACATTGATCGAAAGTGCACCTAGAAGTATGGACTAAGTAGCACGATCAATGTTAGAATGGTGATTTGATAACCAAAAGACTTAGAATGAAACTATCAGCCATTCACTTCAAAGCAATAGGGTTGCTAGAAGTTTTGAATTCGCACATCATAGTTCGATTATCGGTTTTCCGGTTAGAATAACACGGGGACCAAGGAATGAACGAATATGACAAAAGGTATCACCTGCATCAAGAATTCTTAAGAGGTGGTGAAATTCTCACGACATTCTTGACATAAAAGATGATAATACTCCAAGGTAAAGAAGAACAAATGCTGGATAGCAAGGAACTCAAGATTCAATCCAAAACAAGAACACATTTGTGTTGAGGGAAGACAAGGATGTTGTCGATGATAACACAAATCATCGAGGGGCAAGGATGGTATTTCTCAACATGAATTCGATCAATATCCTTGAAGAGCTCAGAATGTTGATGATGATCATGACACATTTATTGAGAGGTTTCATGAAGATATTATCGCTCATCGACGACATCAAGCAAAAGAAAGGATGGAGAGAAAAGTTATTGAAACCACGGGTACGACACACACTCGGAATCAAGCTTGTTGTTCAAGGCAAAATGATATGACGAGGAAAGTTGACGTAAGCTTAGCTCATCATCAAAAATTGTGCTTCGAGAAGAAGGACTAGGTAGCACAGTTAAAAGTTGCACGATAATGATATAGCCGATAAGGCTAGGAATGGCGTGATCGGGTACAAACTCGTACTTAAAGAAGATTACTCAGAGATGTTGAACCGTAGTGCGGACTAGGTTCAGTTATCAATGTCTTTGAGTGTTTAATAACTCAGAGCCCATGAAAAATTGTAATCAGTGAGAATGTAGTACTTGATGAAGAACTTATAAGGAGTTATGCAGTTCCAAGATAATCTCGAGATACCAGGGGGTAATACTCGACGACAGTCCAAAGTAGAGCTTGGACTGGGGTATTGCTCTAAAGAAGATAAGTGCTTAAACTTGCCCAAGAAATGGGATCAAGGAAGAACATATGGTCGAAACCACGATTGCAAAAGGCCAGATCCAAGATATAAGATGAACTTATACCAAGGGAATAATTAATTTAGGAGAAGCTTTTAATGATAAGATCTACATCGTGTCCATGGGCATGAACACGAGGTTCAAGGTCGACTCCCACTTCTTCAATGTATAATCTTTCATTCACTTCTCATGTTCGATGAAGCTGTAGCGTTGAAATTTTATCTGGCAAAATACCAGAAGAGTATGACTCGTGAAAACTTTCGAGTTCACACATATTAAGGAAGGCATAGGTTCAACCCATCGGGGCATCGTGGAAACATATACCACAAGCTTCAATAGTAAATATCACCAGCTCGAAAGCAGAGCATGGTTGGCCACATCAAGGGATAGGATTTACCAATGGCATTATGTATCAGGGAAAGAACTTCCAAAGTGATTGAACATGAAGGATGGTCCATAACAAAGCTGATGTGAGCACTGGCATAATCAAAGGAAGAAACAATGCAAAGTCATTGGATTGTAGAAACAACTGCCTAATTCAAAGCTCAATTGCAAAGGAATTATGAGTTCAAATTCAAGGGATCAGAAGCAATGCTCTGATTAAGGATGGATAAGTTGAACAGACTTAGGGTTACAATCGACGGCAATTTGATTGGTCGAAAACAAGCCCATGTTCAAAATGACGTCTGGGCCAGAAAGATAATTTAAAAGGATCAACTGATGATTGCGTGCATTCGCACTCATGTTGAATCAATAGGATCAAAATGACGGTGTCTAAGGATACTAATGAATATTGCCAGACATATGGAAACCATCCATAATGCAAGCAGACAAGTATTGCAGAGCAATAAGCTACTGAGGAATTTTGGAGGATCGAATAGTATTTCAAAGACCATTGTGAAACACATGAACAACTGGGGATGAGTGGATACTCGATAAGGCCGAGAAATTATCCGTAGGGGGTATTCATGCGGTAAAGAGCTGCAACACAATAAACTCAAAGGATTCTCGGGACAACGGAGAGTATTTCGGGGCATCTTGTAATACCAAGAGCAACGGGAAATGATTGTATGAATGGCAAGTGTATGCAGCTTTCCATATGGGTTGACGGTGCAGGGAAATCGCAAATGCGAAGGCACAAGGTCTCGAGAAAACATCGTAGAGTAACTTCAAAATCTTCTGGTGCAGCAGGCGATCATCTGTAATAAGGGGCTCTCCGGGAGAAAGTTGTTACGAGAACCTAATGTTAGAGTTTTAGAAAATTCATTTAACCCGAAGAGAAGAGAGATTAGAGTCCCAGAGTATAGATGAGGAATAAAAGATCCTACTACCACCGAACGGCGACGTGTGCCCGTAAGACACACAGCCATGTTAGTAAAGTTTTTGCAATGTCTAGACTCGACTTCGACCAAGGAGTTGGAAAGGGGGCTACCTACAGGCAGTCGACTCTGATACCAACTTCTGACACCCCTGATTTAATCGTACACTAATCATACACGCAAACGTGTACGATCAAGATCAGGGACTCACGGGAAGATATCACAACACAAGTCTAAAAATAAAATAAGTCATACAAGCATCATAATACAAGCCAGGGGCCTCGAGGGCTCGAATACAAGTGCTCGATCATAGACGAGTCAGCGGAAGCAACAATATCTGAGTACAGACATAAGTTAAACAAGTTTGCCATAAGATGGCTAGCACAAACTGGGATACAATCGAAAGAGGCACAGGCCTCCTGCCTGGGATCCTCCTAACTACTCCTGGTCGTCGTCAGCAGCCTGCACGTAGAAGTAACCGTGAGTACTCATCCAAAGTACTCGCAAGCAAGGAGCTACACTACATATGCATGGGTATATGTGTAAGGAGGCCATATCAGTGGACTGAACTGCAGAATGCCAGAATAAGAGGGGGATAGCTAGTCCTATCGAAGACTACGCTTCTGGCAGCCTCCGTCTTGTAGCATGTAGAAGAGAGTAGATTGAAGTCCTCCAAGTAGCATCGCATAGCATAATCCTACCCGGCGATCCTCTCCTTGTCGCCCTGTTAGAGAGCGATCACCGGGTTGTATCTGGCACTTGGAAGGGTGTGTTTTATTAAGTATCTGGTTCTAGTTGTCATAAGGTCAAGGTACAACTCCAAGCCGTCCTATTACCGAAGATCACGGCTATTCAAATAGATTAACTTCCCTGTAGGGGTGCACCACATAACCCAACACGCTCGATCCCATTTGGCCGCACACACTTTCTTGGGTCATGCCCGGCCTCGGAAGATCAACACGTCGCAGCCCCACCTAGGCCTAACAGAGAGGTCAGCACGCCGGTCTAACTCCTATGGCGCAGGGGTCTGGGCCCATCGCCCATTGCACACCTGCACGTTACGTGGGCGGCCGAAAGCAAAACTAGCCCCCTTAATACAAGAGCAGGCTTACGTTCCAATCCGGCGCGCGCCGCTCAGTCGCTGACGTCTAGAAGGCTTCGGCTGATACCACGACGTCGAGTGCCCATATCTTTCCCGCGTAGTTGGTTAGTGCGTATAGGCTAGTAGCCAGACTCAGATCAAATACCAAGATCTCGTTAAGCGTGTTAAGTATCCGCGAACACCGAACCGGGCCAGGCCCACCTGTCTCCTAGGTGGTCTCAACCTGCCCTGTCGCTCCGCCACAAAGTAACAGTCGGGGGCCGTCGGGAACCCAGGCCCACCTCTACCGGGATGGAGCCATTTGTCCTTTCAGCCCCCTCATCAGAATCACTTGCGGGTACTCATCGAGCTGACCCGACTTTAGTCACAATCTGTATAGTATGTATGTATAATATATACCCGTGATCACCTCCCGAGTGATCACGGCCCAATAGTATAGCAAGGCAGACTGACAAGAATGTAGGGCCAATGATGATAAACTAGCATCCTATACTAAGTATTTAGGATTGCAGGTAAGGTATCAACAAATGTAGCAACAATGTCAGGCTATGCATCAGAATAGGATTAACGGAAAGCAGTAACATGCTACGCTACTCTAATGCAAGCAGTATAGAGGAGAATAGGCGATATCTTGTGATCAAGGGGGGGGGCTTGCCTGATTGCTCTGGCAAGAAGGAGGGGTCGTCAACACCGTAGTCGAGCTGGGCAGCAGCAGCATCGGTCTCGTAGTCTACCGGAGAGAAGAGGGGGAAGAAACAGTAAATACAATGCAAACATAAGCATGACGACGCATGACATGACAATGAGCGGGGTTAGGTGTGCCCTAACACGGTAGTAGGTGATACCGGCGAAAGGGGGAAACATCCGAGAAAGTATCCCCGGTGTTTCGCGTTTTCGGACAGGTGATCCGGAGGGGGAAAGTTGCGTGTTCGATATGTTAGGAATGTGTGGCGGACAAACGTGCTGTGTATCCGGATTCGTCTCGTCGTTTTGAGCAACTTTCATGTACAAAGTATTTTCATCCGAGCTATGGATTATTTTATATTAATTTTTAAAGATTTAAATCATTTTTAGAATTAACAGAATTAATTAAATAAGAAAATATAATTACGATGTCAGCATGATGTCAAGGCGATGTCAGCGGTCAGCTTTGACCGTTGACCAGTCAAGCTGATGGGAGGGTCCCACATGTAATAGTCTGTTTAGTTAGCAGGCTAGTTAATCAGAGTTAATTAGTTTACCTAATGATTAGGTTAGCCTAAACAGAATTAATTAAGTTAAATTTAATTGGTTAATTAATTAATTAATATTTATCTATTTATTTATGCTTGAAGATATCTTTTTAATTCAAACAGGGGCAAGGCCCACTGTTAGTGACTAACAGGAGGGGGTTAGTGCTAATCTAACCCCCAATTAGCAGGGGCCTGCCTAATCTGGCAGAGGCGCAACCGGCAGGGGCTACACCCGCGCACAGACAGGGGCCGCCGGTGCGGCAGGCCGGCCGGCCGGGAACAACGGCGAGCGACACGACACGGGAGCATGAGGGACGGGCGCGGGGCTGCGCAACCGCAGGGGCGGGCACGAGCGGGGAGACACGATGCGGTAAGAGGCACGCCGCGCACGAGAGCAGAGCTCCGACGTTGGCGACGACGCAGGACAGGACGCGGTCAGGGCGGCTGGTGCGCGTGCGGGCGCCGGTGAGCGAGGCCATGGCCGAAGTGGCCGGAGCAGGGGAGGAGGAGGAGTTGTCGGGGCCTCACCACAGGGCCGTGGGGTCTAGGCAGCGGTGCTCGGGGAGGAGGACGGGGACGACGTGCGTTGCCGGAGATGGGGAGGCGTTCCGGCAAGGTGGAATCGAGGTCGCATCGGGCGAGGAGGAGACGAGGACGACGGGGCTGCCTCGCGGAGGCGCGAGATCCCGCTAGGTCTTGGGCAAGGATAGCGGCGCAAGGACAGAGGTCGGGAGGTGCGGTGCTCGGTGCCGGCTGGCGCCGGCCTTCAGGCGCGGGCGCGTCGAGAGGATGGGGATCGAACAGATGCGCCCCTCCCATGTGCGGCGTGAGGAGGGAACGAGGGGGAGTGGGGGATCGAGCGAGTGGGGGGAGTGGAATCGTGGGCAGCTAGGGTTTCGACCGATAGGGGAATATGGAGAGTGGGGTGGGCCGGTCGGGCCAGGGTGGGAGTTGGGCTAGGGCCCAGCAGGGGGCTTTGTTTCTCTTTTGTATTTTCTTTATTTTATTTATTTTCTTTTCTATTTTATTTCAATTTAAATTATTTAGGCATTTTATAAAATGTGTTTATTACACCATATTTACACATGCAATATTTAGTACAAACCGAACATTTTTATTTTAATGTTTGAAATTTTTTATTATTTACCAAACTTTGAATTTGAATTTTGGACCGGTTTTGATCTAACGATAGAGTAGCAACAGTAACCGGGGTGACGTGGCATCGTTAACATGGGATTACTGTAGTTTGATTATCCGGGCGTCACAATCTAAGGAAGCAAAAACCCGTTCTTCACAAAAGACAGTGATACTCGTTGTTGCAGGTAGAACCATGGTTGTACTGGCCCACAAACTAGCCCCATCACACATAATCGAGACTCTTCCAGATTGCACACTTACACCGTTGGGCGGAGAACCAGCTACAACCCATCTAACCGCAACCCCAGCGGATAGTAACCCACTTATAGTTGACAAAACACCATGTCCACCACAGAGTACCCCCACACGAGTAGTTTGTAAAGCTACTGCAGTGCCCAAAGCACGAAGACCACCACAGCTAACCCAAACTCCACGTTTAAAGCAGAAGAGCAACTATTCTGAGGTCAGATTCCGTAGCTATGGTCCATACTCCTTTGCTGTTGCATCACTGTATTTACTCATACCAACTACTTTCGAATTTGAAGGATCCAATTGAAACTCCAATGGCGCAACAGGTATGTTTTAAACCTATTTCTTTAACTGGATTGCTATTCTAACTTCTTGCTCTATGTTGATTTCAGTTTAAGTTGTATAAACAGTTATGTTCTCATGTGATGCACATTACAAGTGCTGCCAATGCTGTGTAGTTTCTCACACTTATATTCTGTCTATGCTGCTGTGTCTTAAAAATATATGAGTTGAACTGTGTCTCTATCTTGATTAGAGAACATAAACTAGAATGATATGGACAATACAGTGACCATAGTACATAGATATATGTTTGTTTCATGTTGTTATCCTGTCCACCTTACTACTGAACCGGTTTACCAAAATGAGTTTGGTATACTACAAGCTAAACCTGTGATGTGTCTGCTTGTTTCTCTTGTAGTATGCAAACAGAATATTGGAGAAGAGCACCCCACTATGCAATGGTAGAGAAAGTAATGTAGATAAGGTTCAAGATAGTGAGACAACCCTGTTAGTCTCCAAGAAAGGTGATAAAAATGATCTTGTAGACAGTGAGGAAACCCCACAGTCCTGCGTTGATGTAATGTTCGAGTTACTGGCCAGTACCACTGGCACAAGCTCTTCGAACTCGCTGCCTGAATCAGTTCGGCTTCTTCAGTCTCAGCTACAAGCTGAAAGGCATCAGTCATCTGTGCTGCGGCAAGAAGCCGAAGGACTGAGGAAGTCCCTGCAGAATTCAGATGTGTACTTTCTTGTGCAACAGCAAGCGCTGGAGGATTTAAGCGCCAAGCAAGAGAAAGTTAATAAGCTTGCTAAGCATCTTGCCAGCATTATGGGTATCCAGGATATTGTTTCTTGAACTCTTCTGAAGTGGTTTCAGTTCTGGACTTGTTTTGCTGCGGTGTTTATATGCTGCTGTGTTCCCTATATTTGCACTAGTGGTGAACTTTGATGCCTAGTGGATGTAATATGTGTAATAGCCGTGATAGCCTAGCATAAGTTGCTTGCTTATTTATTTCCTTGTTGTCTTGTCTATTTGTTTGCTTGTAGTCATTGCAGTTCTTTTTCCACGGTTTGCTAGTGGCTGCAATAACCTATTTTTTAAAACTAGGCCACAATAACCATGGGCTAATATTTACTGTAGTGACACTGGGCCTCCTACGGGCCATAGAAACAGTGGGCCTTCTACGGGCCGTAGAAACAGTAGGCCTTCTACGGGCCGTAGAAACATTGGGCCTTCTACGGGCCGTAGAAACAATGGGCCTTCTACGGGCCCTATCATCAATGGGCCCTATACGGGCCGTATGATCGATTGGCCAAACATGGGCCAATAACAGGCCGCATTATGGTTGTAAACGGGCTAGAGTTGGAATCGTCCGTTCATGGGCTGACCATAACGGGCCATCGTTAATAGGTTGTATTTGATGACACTATGAAAATGGCCCAATGTATTAACAGACCACAAACAGGCCGACTGTAACCACGTGCTGAATTTGGCCCACAAGCAGAAAATTACAGTAACGGGCCGTAAGTAAACGAATGCTTGAAATGAGCCCAAGAATAAATGGGCTCTGAGAAGGCCGAAAGATAACATGGGCTGTAAACGGCCCAACTGAATAACGGGCCATTAATGGGTATAAAGTGATACACTGTTCATTACGGGCCAGTTTCACCACGGGCCGTTAATGGGTCTAAAGTGATACACTGTTCATTGCGGGCCAGTTTCACCACGGGCCGTTAATAGGCCAAGAGTTACATAGGGCCTCATATGGGCCGAAATACATCATGGGCCATACATGGGCCAGAAGTGAAAACGGGTTGGAATCATATTGGATGGCCCAGATGACGCTACTGGGCCTAATTCGGGTAAGGCGTAACGGGCCTTGGGTTAGCGGGCTGTAAATGGGCTATATGCAAACAGGTCGTTAACAAGCTTTCCATGGGCCGGCCCGTCACCTTTTGACCAAGTCAAACGGGTCGGCCTTTTCACAGGAATGGGCCTTTGTTGGGCTGGGCCACGTGTCGACGTATCATAGGCGCCTTCGGGCCAATGAGTGGATGACATCTGTCCCAACAATGAGCCGACATGTGTTTCCTCCAGCCAATGACGATTTTACACGTGGAAAATCCCCATTGGTCGGGGCTGTTAGCGGGTTATCGGATCCAAAACCCGACCCGATAGCTTAATGGCGTTCCGTTATGGTGGATGCCACGTGTCGATCACCCTTGACGAAAGCACTTCTGTGACGCGCGATTTATCGCCATGGAAGTGAACACTTCCGTGATGATAATTTTGGTAATGTCATGGAACACTTCTACGACAGCACAGGTATGACTATCTTGATTCTATCATAAATTTGTCATGGATGTACATGCATGACAAAAAACGCGACCTACTGTGACAAACACATATCATCACGGAAGTGTATTTTTTTTGTAGTGTAACAAGGTTGATCAGGTCTTGTTAACAAACTCATTCCGAATAATCACAGAACCGGAGAAATTTTGAATAACACTAAGTTACCTCAACGGGGATATGAAAATCCCCAACAATAAGAATATCATACTTTTTCTTGACAGTAGGGAGAGGAAATTCAAAACCTTCAAATATAATCGATGGAATTTTTCCAATAGAGTTGATACTATAAACTTGATGTTGTTTTCTCGGAAAGTGTACCGTGTGCTCATTGCCATTAACATGAAAAGTGACATTGCCTTTGTTGCAATCAATAGTAGCCCCTGTAGTATTAAGAAAAGGTCTTCCAAGAATAATAGACATACTATCATCCTCAGGAATATCAAGAATAACAAAGTCCGTTAAAATAGTAACGTTTGCAACCACAACAGGCACATCCTCACAAATACCGACAGGTATAGCAGTTGATTTATCAGCCATTTACAAAGATATTTCAGTAGGTGTCAACTTATTCAAGTCAAGTCTACGATATAAAGAGAGAGGCATAACACTGACACCGGCTCCAAGATCACATAAAGCAGTTTTAACATAATTTCTCTTAATGGAGCATGGTATAGTAGGTACTCCTGGATCTCCAAGTTTCTTTGGTATTCCACCCTTAAAAGTATAATTAGCAAGCATGGTGGAAATTATCTTTCTTTTATTAGTAATGATATCCTTCATATACTTAGCATAAGGATTTCTTTTGAGGACATCAGTTAATCGCATACGCAAAAAGATGGGTCTAATCATTTCAGCAAAGCACTCAAAATCCTCATCATCCTTTTTCTTGGATGGTTTCAGAGAAAAAGGCATGGGTTTCTGAACCCATGGTTCCCTTTCTTTACCATGTCTCCTAGCAACAAAGTTTTTTTTATCATAACGTTGATTCTTTGATTGTGGGTTATCAAGATCAACAGCAGGTTCAATCTCTACATCATTATCATTACTGGGTTGAGCATCAACATGAACATTATCATTAACATTATCACTAGGTTCATGTTCATCACCTGATTGTGTTTCAGCATCAGAAATAGAGATATCATTTGGATTCTCAGGTGGTTCAGCAATAGGTTCACTAGAAGTTTGCAAAGTCCTATCATTTTTCTTTTTCTTCCTCTTAGAAGAACTAGGTACATCAATATTATTTCTCTGAGAATCTTGCTCGATTCTCTTAGGGTGGCCTTCAGGATACAAAGGTTCCTGAGTCATTCTACCAGTTCTAGTAGCCACTCTAACAGCATAATCATTTTTCTTACTATTCATTTCATCAAGCACTTCTTTCTGAGCTTTAAGTACTTGTTCTACTTGAGTGATAACCATAGAAGCATGTTTGCTAACAAGTTTAAGTTCACCTTTAATATCAGCCATATAATCACCCAAGCATTTAATCATAAAGGTATTCTGTTTTAATTGTCTACCAAAATAAGCATTAAAGTCATCTTGCTTAAACATAAAGTCATCAAACTCATCCAAGCACTGACTAGCAATTTTAGTAGGAGGGACTTCAGCTTTATCATATCTATAGAGAGAATTTACCTTTACTACCTGTGTCGGGATATCGGGAGGTTCTTCAGTAAATAAGTAGTTGAGATCATATACTTCTTCAACAGGCGGTAAATTAAGACCATGTATTTCTTCAATAGGAGGTAAATTCTTAACATCTTCAGCTTTAATACCTTTTTCTTTCATAGATTTCTTTGCCTCTTGCATATCTTCGGGACTGAGAAATAGAACACCTCTCTTCTTCGGAGTTGGTTTAGGAATAGGTTCAGTAATTGGCTCAGGAGCTGGCTCGGGAGGTGGCTCAGGAGGTGTCCAATTATTTTCATTTGTCAACATATTATTCAATAGAATTTCAGCTTCATCCGGTGTTCTTTCCCTGAAAAGAGAACCAGCACAACTATCCAGGTAATCTCTAGAAGCATCAGTTAGTCCATTATAAAAGATATCAAGTATTTCAGGTTTCTTAAGAGGATGATCAGGCAAAGCATTAAGTAACTTGAGAAGCCTCCCCCAAGCTTGTGGGAGACTCTCTTCTTCAATTTGCACGAAGTTGTATATTTCCCTCAAAGCAGCTTGTTTCTTATGAGCAGGGAAATATTTAGCAGAGAAGTAATAAATCATATCCTGGGGACTTTGCACACAACCAGGATCAAGAGAATTATACCATATCTTAGCATCACCCTTTAATGAGAAAGGAAATATTTTGAGTAAATAAAGGTAGCGCGATCTCTCATTATTAGTAAACAGGGCAGCTATATCATTTAACTTCGTAAGAGGTGCCACAACAGTTTCAGATTCATAACCATAGAAAGGATCAGATTCAACCAAAGTAATTATATCTGGATCAACAGAGAAATCATAATAATCCTTATCCGGAACACAGATAGGTGAAGTAGCAAAAGCAGGGTCGGGTCTCATTCTATCTCTAAGAGATTCTTTACTCCATTTATCTAGCAACCTCTTAAGTTCATATCTATCCTGGCAAGCAAAAATAGCTGCAGAAGATTCTGCATCAAAAAGATAACCCTCAGGAATAGGAGGCATATTTTCATCATCACTCTCATCATCGTATTCAGGTTCAATAATTTCTCTTTCTCTAGACCTAGCAATTTTCTCATCGAGAAATTCACCAAGGGGCATAGTGGTATCAAGCATAGAAGTAGTTTCATCATAAATATCATGCATAGCAGAAGTGGCATCATCAATAACATGCGACATATCAGAATTCATAGCAGTAGCAGGTTTAGGTGTCGCAAGCTTACTTATAACAGAAGGAGAATCTAGTGCAAGGCTAGATGACAGTTACTTACCTTCCCTCGTAGTTGAGGGCAAAATAGTAGTTCGATCATCTTTCAAGTTCTTCATAGTGTCCAGCAGATATAAATCCCAAGTGACTCAAAGAATAGAGCTATGCTCCCCGGCAACAGCGCCAGAAAAAGTCTTGATAACCCACAAGTATAGGGGATCGCAACAGTTTTCGTGGGTAGAGTATTCAACCCAAATTTATTGATTCGACACAAGGGGAGCCAAAGAATATTCTCAAGTATTAGCAGTTGAGTTGTCAATTCAACCACACCTGGAAACTTAGTATCTGCAGGAAAGTGTTTAGTAGCAAAGTAATATGATAGTGGTGGTAACGGTAACAAAAGTAAAGACAGTAAAAATAATGTTTTTGGTATTTTGTAGTGATTGTAACAGTAGCAACGGAAAAGTAAATAAGCGAGAACCAGTATATGGAAAACTTGTAGGCACCGGATCAGTGATGGATAATTATGTCGGATGCGATTCGTCATGTAAAAGTCATAACATAGGGTGATACAGACCTAGCTCCAGTTCATCGATGTAATGTAGGCATGTATTCCGTATATAGTCATGCATGCTTATGGAAAAGAACTTGCATGACATCTTTTGTCCTACCCTCCCGTGGCAGCGGAGTCCTATTGGAAACTAAGGGATATTAAGGTCTCCTTTTAATAGAGAACCAGAACAAAGCATTAGCACATAGTGAATACATGAACTCCTCAAACTACGGTCATCACCGGGAGTGGTCTCGATTATTGTCACTTCGGGGTTACCGGATCATAACACATAGTAGGTGACTATAGACTTGCAAGATAGGATCAAGAACACACATATATTCATGAAAACATAATAGGTACAGATCTGAAATCATGGCACTCGGGCCCTAGTGACAAGCATTAAGCATAGCAAAGTCATAGCAACATCAATCTCAGAACATAATGAATACTAGGGATCAAACCCTAACAAAACTAACTCAATTACATGATAAATCTCATCCAACCCATCACCGTCCAGCAAGCCTACGATGGAATTACTCACGCACGGCGGTGAGCATCATGAAATTGGTGATGGAGGATGGTTGATGATGACAACGACGACGAATCCCCCTCTCCGGAGCCCCGAACGGATTCCAGATCAGCCCTCCCGAGAGAGATTAGGGCTTGGCGGCGGCTCCGTATCGTAAAACGCGATGATTTCTTCTCTCTGATTTTTCTCTCCCCGAAAGCCAATATATAGAGTTGGAGTTGGCGTCGGAGGGCCACCAGGGGGCCCACGAGGTAGGGGGGCGCGCCCAAGGGGGTGCCCCCCACCCTCATCGATAGGATGTGGGCCCCCTGGTCTTCATCTTTGGCGAGGATTTTTTATTGTTTTTTCTAAGGTGTTCCGTGGAGTTTCAGGTCATTCCAAGAACTTTTATTTTCTGCACATAAAACAACACCATGGCAATTCTGCTGAAAACAGCATCAGTCCGGGTTAGTTCCATTCAAATCATACAAGTTAGAGTTCAAAACAAGGGCAAAAGTGTTTGGAAAAGTAGATACGACGAAGACGTATCACCTCTCCACCCATCGAGCATTGGGCTGCCGCTGCGTCGCCCCATTGGCTCGCAGCGCCACCGCCCCGTGGTTCTCCTCGCGGCTGCATCGACCCATGCATCGCCGGTGCATCGCCCCTTCGGGCCGTAGTGTCGCGATACACGGTCCCCGCCGCCGCCCCGAGGCCGTCCCCGTGGCTGTACCGACTCGCGAACCGCCGTTGCGTCGCCCCTTCGGGCCGCAGCGTCGCGGCCCGCGGTCCCCGCTGCCGCCCCGAGGTCTTCCCGCCGTCACCCCGACCCTCTTGCCGCCGCTGCGTCGCCCCTTCGGGCCGTAGCGCCGCGGCCCGCAATCCACTCCGCCGTCACCGCGCATGGACCTCCCGTGGTATGCGCCGCGCCGTCTCCCTTGGCGTGGAAACGCCACCGTCCACGCCGGTCTTCGTCACGCTGTCAGGGTTCTTCGCCTACTTCGAGCACCACCGCCGCACTCCTAACCTAGCCGCCACCGCCGCCATCAGGCCGCCGCCGCCGCTCTTCTTTGGCCGCCGCCGCCGCCCGTCCACCCCCTTCGTCTTTGTCCAAGCACCAGCCCGTCGCCAGCGTCGCCGTCATCTACCCCGACCACTTCGTCTACTCCGACCACCGTTGGTGACAATGGCCCCGCGCCGATGGACGCCGCAATCGTCGTCGAGTTCTTCTCTGCTGTCCCCTCTGACTTCTCTGAAATGGCGTGCAGCTCATGCAGGTCCCTCGTCTACGCATGCCCGGTGCTGGCAACACCGATGCGTGCCTTCATCCACGACGTGTCCTTGGGCCTGGCAAGCCTGGTCGGCGCTTCGTCAATTTCGTCTTCGTCCGTCTACGCATGCCCGGTGTTGGCAATACCGGTGCGTGCCTTCGTCCACGATGTGTCCCCGGGCTTGGCAAACCCGCCGTGACACGTCGTCAACAACATCTTCTTCCCGGCGCATCCTACTTCGACACCACTGCGCCCATGACTAACTCGGCGTCCCCTTGCGCCCGCGGCTCCACGGCAACTTCTTCGACAATGGCTACCCCGACTCGACATCGACCACGCCATTCTTCGCACGGCTACCTCGACCATGGCTCCACCACCCACGCTCTCGGCTACCTCGACAAACGGCACAAAGGGCTATCGTCTTGCTTGAGCAACCTCATCGGTTGCCACTCCTGCCACGACTCCGCGATGCGTCGACCATTACGACTGTGGGGAGTATCCGTCGGCTTGCCTTCGAATTCTTCTCCAGTCTCACCGTCTGCGTCGTTACCGTTATAACTGCGGAGGGAAGTTGAGTATAATGTTTATTACGAAAGACGAGATAGACTAGGATTTAGTCTGGCTTGTCTTATACTCCAAGCACATGATTGTACTCATATATATATATGCCCACGAGGCTCAAGCAATACAATGAACTATTTCATCAAACCCCTCTCTCCTTCTAACACTACCTCTTGGAGCAACAGGCAGCAGCAACGGCATCAATGTTGTCCTGTAGGTGGCGGGAGTGGCGGTTCTACAGGAATCGACCTTTCACGCTGGATTCTCTCCATGGACGGCGGCGACGAGGGAGAGACGCCACGGAGAGAATGACGACGGTGTTCGGGGCGGGCAGCGAACGACGGTGGCGGGGTCCTCGAGACACAAGGGGGCCGTTCGCATGGGTGCAATGGAGGCCGCGCTGTGCAGGAGCATCGCGTCCCGAGCCCGCCGATGATGACCTGGAATCCACAGCCACCAGATCTCAGCGGCTCCGGCGGCGGAATAGGACAACGAGGCGGCTAGGGGAGCCCGGCGGAAAACCGATCCCGCGGCGGAGTGGTCACATGCGCTCCTTGTTGGAAGCCAAATCAAGGCGTGTCCTTATTTTTGGAAGTCTAATCAAGGCGAATTTTTTTTTTGATAACCAAATCAAGGCGATTCATTTTTTATTGGCAGCCAAATCAACACGCTCCTTTTTCTGGAAGTAAATATTGAAAATTTGGCATCCTACGGTTTTTAGTACGGTTTGATTTTATAATTAATGGGAGGAAAAAAACCAAGTGGGAGGGGTGGTGCGAGGTGAGGCGGAAAAAAAACGCGGGTACCGGCCTACTAACTGAGACTTTAGGACTAAAGATGATACGATATAATGATATGATAGTAAACACTCTCTTCCTTAATTTAGTTGTATGCCACATCCGCAAAATTACATAAGTTGCATGCAAGATACTCCCTCCTTGAAGAAATATAACTTTAGTGATCTAAACACTCTTATATTTCTTTACTGAGGGAGTACTTGTTATGACACTCACTTTGGGGGAGGTCTAAGGATTTCATGGTAGTACCTTGAACTTGTTTTCTTCCCTCCATCCCATGTGGTGTAATCTCAAAGGACTGAATAGAAGCGAAGACAAATTTCTTCCATCCATCCCCCTCCCCCTCGTGTTGCACCTGTGGGCGACCAGGGGGAAACCCTAGCCACCGCCGAGCATACTCCCCCGCCTCTCCTTCATCCTCGTTGCCGCCAACAGCGCCGTCGGGCGAAGCCTGGCTGGCAGGGGCATTGGCGGTGCACCTCTCCCCTTCGCGCGACACAGCTGGCGTGGGATGACCGTTCGTGAGGAAGCACCGGACTAGCGCGGGGTGCGGCGGCGGCGTGCCGAGTGCGTCGACGGCTAGGGTTCGTGCTCGCGCGCGGTGTGGCGGTTGTGGGAGGGGCGAGACCTGGTGGTAGCATGCGTCGCCGGATTCGGGTCACATCCTTCTGGATACGGCGCCAAGATGTCGTCGGCCAGCGCAGGGTGGTGGTATTCATCGCTGACCAGGTCGGATCTTCCTGGATCCGACGCCTGGATGGATCTACACCGGAGGCTCACCTCGATCTTCCTTGTTGGTGGGTTGAACCCTATGGTACTTTCCTCTCTGTAGGTTTTGTGTCTCGGCTCGCTGCCGGATACAGAGCGGACAAAGATTGGTGGTATGGGATGAAGACCGGAGGAAACTTTGGTCGTCTACCTCGACCCGACATTGGCGATGGCTTCGACGTCGTTACCCTCCTTGGAGGCGATGCTGAGGTCCCTCCTATCCACCCTCGACCCCCTCCCGGACGAAATTCCAAAATTCATCTTGGATTGGGCGGCGGCGCCGCCCTGCGCGTCGTACTCTCCATGGAGGCGCCGTCTTGGGAGGCTTGGGTGTTCGAGGGAGAGTTGTTGTGAGTGATGGGCTCCGCGTGGCAGCTCCAGCAGCGGCAACGGTGTGGAAGTTAGCAGGAGGAGCGGCGTTCTATCTACCGCGTCGACAACGACGGGTCTTGGCGGCATGGTGCAGCCGAGTCTCGATGGCAAATGCGTCTAGTTGGACGAGCGCAGGGTGGTCGCGCCGTGGTGGCGTCGATGGATGGCCGGACTGGCAGGATGATCTGGATCTCTTTGCTGAAAATAGGTTGGCGGTTCGATGATGGTGTCGGCTTCTAAAATGTGTGCTTGCGGTGTACGCTTTAGGTTTGCTGCTCTGATTGTAGGTTCCAATACATTATACGGGTGGATCGGAGACGACAACAGCTCTAGATATGAGGAGTGAGAGCACTCCTCATTGTCGAGGTTGTAGGTGTGAGTGGTAGTTTTGGGTGGCTTGATGTATGTTCTTCTCAGATTTTTGTTGAATAATGAATAAAGGTGGTTGTATGCATCGATTGATGCTGACGCCGGGATTTTAACCTCCTTTTCTAAAAAATATCCCATGTGATGTAATTCACATAGTGGTTCTCCATTAGGCGATTAATAAATATACGATTAATAAAAATAGCACTCGTACTTCAGTTTGATGACAGCAAAGTACTGCATTAATTGCTGGATCAATTACGGCTGCTTCTTGCATTTTTCTTATCTCTCTTTTGATGGTTTAATATGTGAACGTAAAGATCAAATAAAACACACACACACACGGGGAGAGACAGAGAGGGAGAGGGCGTCTGTAAGTCGTACTACATGGATTGTGCATGCGGCAGGCCCCACTTATTGATGTCCGAAATGAAGGGTAATAACAAGTGGCGGTAAGGTAATGCAAGTACGCACTGTGTCAGCCAATTAACATCCTTAACTGTATACGTCCACGTACGTACGTGCATATGCATGCATGTTTCGAGCTAGCTATACCTTGGGAAGCTGGTGTAAATTGTGCTGTCGGTCGCGTACGTGGGTAGGATATAAAAGAGAGGCCAGGTTGTAGCTATACGTACGTACGTAGATTATATGCATCCAGATTCCAGAATAGATGCATGTTTCCGTAGCGAGCGACCTCCAAGTAGCTCATCTTTCCTTTCTTATTTTGTCTATGCTACTATTGTTGTGTACTGTAGTAGTGCTTAATTACAGCATGCATATATGCGTATTTATTTGGAATTGAAAATATTTTCGAGTTAAACATGCATTCTGAACCTAATACTATGATTAAGCAGAGACAAACGGTACTTTTCCGGCGGTACTTAATTAACTGGAGCCGACAAACACTAATCAGGAGTGGTTAAGTTATTCCTTTCGTTTCCAACTAACGGTCTATTGGAGAGATGCGATGCGACGTGCAATGTTCGAGTGGGTGGGTAGCCGCTGGTGGAAGTAACCTCAGCGATTGGAGGAGCAAAGAGGGGGAAGAGAAAACTTTTCAATTTAACCACCGCCCTATATTAACTACTCTACTAGTCATTAGCTGATAATACACATGTAATCATCTCCATAGGGTTGACCCATCAAAAAAAGAAAAGTCATCTCCATAGGTACTCCATAGAAAAGTATTTACAGTACTTCCACACGTCAGTGATTCGGTATATACAACCGTTAAAATGTGACACTCACACCAAGTTCTTCAATCAACTTCAATACGCTGACCAAAAAGAACGTGTGTTTTGTCTTTTTTTGTTTGTTTGGCTCGACCACCCACTCGCCGTCCGCTCTTTTTTGCGTTTGGGTCAGCCGTGCATCCAGGGTCTGTTTGCTTTTTGCCCATACTGACCCTGCCAACTCATGGGCTAGCAAAAATATTGGCGCAGCTTTTCACCGCCCTCGTCCCAGCCAAGTGTTGGCGCAAAAAAAGCGTTGGCGAGCCAAAACCTAGGCTACAATCTAAGTAGCGCCCGAGCACTTGGTCAACGCCAAATAATTGGAGTGGCAGGCTGACGCTCCCAACCAAACAACCTCGTAACGCGCGGACATATTTTCGCCCTCGCGGTCAGTCTGTCGTGTTTTTTCAAACATAATTCAGACAAAATACAAACGTTTTACATAGTTTTACAATCAAAGAAATATGTCATAGTTTACAAGTCAAATAAATATATCATAGTTTACAAGCCAAATAAAAATTTAAATTGTCTCAAATACATTTTAAAAAAAGATGCATCTATTGGTTGTAAACATGAGCCCACATATGCTCAACCAAACTATTTTGCAGCCGAATGTGAGTTTCACAATCATGCATTTGATGATGAAATTGGGTGAACCGTGCAAGCATTGCCGCTCCTCCATGCTCAGGAATAACATTGTTGCCCTGAAACTGAAACCCTTGGTCGTAGATACGTTTCGGGCGCTTATCATCTATGATCATATTGTGCATGATCACACAAGCAGTCATCACCTTCCACAACTTTTTGGTGCTTCAAGTTCTAGCAGGATACCAAACGATGCCCAATCGAGATTGCAGAACACCGAAGGCACGCTCCACATCCTTCCTAGCAGTCTCTTGCGCTTGAGAAAATCTCTTTCTCTTCTCTCCTACACGGTTGGAGATTGTCTTCACCAGAGTAGCCCACTGACGATATATACCCTCAGCTAGATAGTATCATTTGTTGTAGTTGTGGCCATTGATGTTAACATTGACCTCCGGACAGTTGCCTTCGGCCAGCCTTGCAAACACCAGAGAGCGTTGAAGCACGTTCATATCATTGTGAGATCCGGCCATGGCGAAGAAAGAGCGTTAAATCCAGAGATCTTGTGAAGCCACGGCCTCGAGTATGAAGGTGCAAGTTTTGACATGGCCCCTATACCGCCCCTGCCAAGCAGAAGGGCAGTTCTTCCACTGTCAGTGCATACAATCTATGCTACAAAGCATCCCCAGAAAGTCTCTATTGGCATTCATCACGGATACGTCTCCAACGTATCTACTTTTCCAAACCCTTTTGCCCTTGTTTTGGACTCTAATTTGCATGATTTTGATGGAACTAACCCGGACTGACGCTATTTTCAGCAGAATTGCCATGGTGTTATTTTTATGCAGAAATAAAAGTTCTCGGAATGACCTGAAACTTCACAGAGACAATTTTTGGAAATAATAAAAAATATTGATGAAAGAATCAACTGAAAGGGCCCCACACCCTGTCCACGAGGGTGGGGGCGCGCCCTCCTACCTCGTGGTCCTCCTGGACCTCCACCGACCTCAACTCCAACTTCATATATTCACGTTTGGGGAGAAAAAAATCAAAGAGAAGGATTCATCGCGTTTTACGATATGGAGCCGCCGCCAAGCCCTGTTCTTCCTCGGGAGGGCTGATCTAGAGTCCGTTCGGGGCTCCAAAGAGGGGAATCCGTCGCCATCGTCATCATCAACCATCCTCCATCACCAATTTCATGATGCTCATCGCCGTGTGTGAGTAATCCCATTGTAGGCTTGTTGGACGGTGATGGGTTGGATGAGATTTACCATGTAATCGAGCTAGTTTTGTTAGGGTTTGATCCCCTAGTGTCCATTATGTTCTAAGATTGACGTTGCTATGACTTTGCTATGCTTAATGCTTGTTAGTAGGGCCCGAGTGCCATGATTTCAGATCTGAACCTATTATGTTTTCATGAATATATGAGTGTTCTGGATCCTATCTTACAAGTTATAGTCACCTACTACGTGTTATGATTCGTCAACGTTGAGTAACAATAGTCGGGACACTTCCCGGTGATGACCGTAGTTTGAGGAGTTCATGTATTCACTAAGTGCTAATGCTTTGGTCCGGTACTCTATTAAAAGGAGGCCTTAATATCCCTTAGTTTCCATTAGGACCCCGCTACCACGGGAGGGTAGGACAAAAGATGGCATGCAGGTTCTTTTCCATAAGAACATATGACTATATTCGGAATACATGCCTACATTATATTGATGAACTGGAGCTATTTCTGTCTCACCCTATGTTATAACTGTTGCATGATGAATGCCATCCGACATAATTATCCATCATTGATCCATTGCCTATGAGCTCGTTTCATATTGAACTTTGCTAAGTTACTTTTCCGTTGCCACTGTTATGATTACTACAAAACTTCTACTGTTACTTTAGCCACCGTTACCGTTACTTCCATACTACTTTGCTACAGAATACTTTGCTGCAGATATTAAGTCTTTCAGGTGTGGTTGAATTGACAACTCAACTTCTAATACTTGAGAATATTCTTTGGCTCCCCTTGTGTCGAATTAATAAATTTGGGTTGAATAATCTACCCTCGAAAACTGTTGCGATCCCCTATACTTGTGGGTTATCAAGACCCTTTTCTGGTGCCATTGCCGAGGAGCATAGCTCTATTCTCTGAGTCACTTGGGATTTATATCTGTTGATCACTATGAGGAATCTGAAAGACAACAAAACCAAGATCTATCCCACAACTACGAGGAGAGGTAAGGAACTGCCATCTAGCTCTGCACTTGATTCACCTTTTGTTTTGAGTAAACATGCGACACCTACACCTGCTATTGATTCTGATATGTCGCATGTTATTGATGATGCCACTTCTGCTATGCATGATGCTTATGATAATACTACTTCTCTGCTTGATAATATTGTGCCACTAGGTGAATTTCTTGATGAACAACTTGCTAGGGTTAGAGAGAATGAAATTACTGAAACTGATGATATTAATGAAAGTGATGATGAATATTCTCCCCCTAGATATGAATTGTCTGTTGTACCTAAGGGTTATATTATGGATGAAGAAACTGATAGAGACTTTTTTGCTTGCAATTATAGATATGATCTTAAGAAACTGTTAGCTAAGCTGAAAGAAAAGTTTTTGAATGCTAGAATGCAATATGATCCTGCGTTTGCTACTTCACCTATTTGTGTTACTGATAAGAATTATGAATTCTCTGTCGATCTTGAGTTAATTACTTTGGTTGAATCTGATCCTTTCTATGGTTATGAATATGAAACTGTTGTGGCACATCTTACTAAATTGAATGATATAGCCACCCTATTTACTCATGAGGAAAAAACTCGCTATCACTATATTCTTAAATTGTTTCCTTTCTCATTAAAGGGTGATGCTAAGATATGGTTTAATTCTCTTGCTCCTGGTTGTGTGCGTAGTCCCCAGGATATGATTTACTACTTCTCTGCAAAATATTTCCCTGCTCATAAGAAACAAGCTGCCTTGCAGGAAATATTTAATTTTGTGCAAATTGAAGAAGAGAGTCTCCCACAAGCTTGGGGAGGCTTCTCCAATTACTTAATGCTTTGCCTGATCATCCTCTCAAGAAAAATGAAATACTTGATATCTTTTATAATGGACTAACCGATGCTTCCAGAGACCACCTGGATAGTTGTGCTAGTTGTGTTTTCAGAGAAAGACCTGTTGAGCAAGCTGAATTGCTATTGAATAATATATTGAGTAATGATGATGATTGGTCACTTCCTGAACCAACTCCTAAGCCAACTCCGAAGAAAAGGGGTATTCTATTTCTCGGTCCAGAAGATATGCAAGAGGCAAAGAAATATATGAAAAAAAGTATTAAAGCTGAAGATGTTAAGAATTTATCGCCTATTGAAGCGATACATGGTCTTGATAACCCGACACGGGTGGTAAAGGTAAATTCTCTCTATAGATTTCATGAAGGTGATATTCCTCGTAATAAGTCCGCTAGTCAATGGTTGGATGAGTTTGATAATTTTATTGTTAAACAAGAAAACTTCAATGCTTATGTTGGTAGACAATTGAAACGTAATGATTATATGGTTGAACACTTGAGTGAGTATATGTCTAGAGTTAAAATTGATCTTAAGCTTATTAGTAAACATGCTTCCATGGTTACAACTCAAGTAGAACAAGTACTTAAAGCACACGATGATTTGCTCAATGAGTTAAATAATAAGAACATTGATAATATTGTTAGAGTTATGACTAGAGGTGGTAAAATGACCCAGGAACCTTTGTATCCTGAGGGCCATCCTAAGAGAGTTGAGCAAGACTCTCAGAGAATTAATACTGATACACCTAGTCCTTCTAATAAAAAGAAAAAGAATAACGATGGGACTTTGCATGCTTCTAGTGAACCTATTATTGATACACCTGAGAATCCCAATGATATTTCTATTTCTGATGCTGAAACACAATCTGGTGATGAACATGAACCTAGTGATAATGTTAATGATGATGTTCATGTTGATGCTCAACCTAGTAATGATAACGATGTAGAGATTGAACCTGTTGTTGATCTTGATAACCCACAATCAAAGAATCAAGGTTATGATAAGAGAGACTTCGTTGCTATGAAGCACGGTAAAGAAAGAGAACCATGGGTTCAGAAACCCATGCCTTTTACTCCTAAGCCATCCAAGAAAAAGAATGATGAGGATTTTGAGCGTTTTGCTGAAATGATTAGACCTATCTTTTTGTGTATGCGTTTGACTGATATGCTTAAAACGCATCCTTATGCTAAGTATATAAAAGATATTGTTACAAATAAAAGAAAGATACATGAAGCTGAAATTTCCACCATGCTTGCCAATTATACTTTTAAGGGTAGAATACCAAAGAAACTAGGAGATCCGGGAGTGCTAACTATACGATGCTCCATTAAAAGAAACTATGTTAAAACTGCTTTATGTGATCTTGGAGCTGGTGTTAGTGTTATGCCTTTCTCTTTATATCATAGTCTTGATTTGAATAAGTTGACACCTACTAATATCTCTTTGCAAATGGCTAATAAATCAACTGCTATACCCATCGGTATTTGTGAGGATGTGCTTGTTGTGGTTGCAAACGTTACTATCTTAACGGACTTTGTTATTCTTGATATTCTCGAGGACGACAGTATGTCGATCATCCTTGGTAGACCATTTTTGAATACTGCAGGGGCTGTTATTTATTGCAACAAAGGCGATGTCACTTTTCTTGTTAATGGTAATGAGCACACGGTACACTTTCCGAAGAAACAACATCAAGTTCATAGTATCAATTCTACTCGAAAATTTTCAACTATCACTATTGGAGGTTTTGAATTCGCTCTTCCTGCTGTCAAAAGGAAATATGATATTCTTATTGTTGGGGACATGCATATCCCCGTTGAGGTAACATAGTGTTATTTGAAAATTCTCCAATTTCATGTTATTCGAAAGAGATTTGTTAATAAGACTTGATCAACCTTGTTAATGGATTCCTTTTGATGAGCATGAGATGGATGAATTTAGAAATCACAACCTTCTGTACTCTTCTTTTACTTTATGTTATTTAGTTTAAATAAAGCAAAAATATTATTTTCTGTCTGTTTTCGGAGTTATCCTTGCAATAAAAAAATACCCCGAAAATAAAAGTTCTCCAAATGCCCTAAAAATTTAGTATGATTTTTTATAGAATATTGGAGAATTTTTGGCATTAAGAACACTGTCGGTGTCAAAACAGGCGGATCTCGGGTAGGGGGTCCCGAACTGTGCGTCTAGGCGGATGGTAACAGGAGACAAGGGACACGATGTTTTTACCCAGGTTCGGGCCCTCTCGATGGAGGTAAAACCCTACTCCTGCTTGATTAATATTGATGATATGGGTAGTACAAGAGTAGATCTACCACGAGATCAGAGAGGCTAAACCCGATGAGCTAGCCTATGGTATGATTGTTGTTCATCCTACGGACTAAAACCCTCCGGTTTATATAGACACCGGAGAGGGCTAGGGTTACACAGAGTCGGTTACAATGGGAGGAGATCTACATATCCGTATCGCCAAGCTTGCCTTCCACGCCAAGGAAAGTCCCATCCGGACACGGGATGAAGTCTTCAATCTTGTATCTTCATAGTCCAGGAGTCCGGCCAAAGGTTATAGTCCGGTCATCCGGACACCCCCTAATCCAGGACTCCCTCAGTAGCCCCTGAACCAGGCTTCAATGATGACGAGTCCGGCGTGCAGATTGTCTTCGGCATTGCAAGGCGGGTTCCTCCTCCAAATACTTCATAGAAGATTTTGAACACAAGGATAGTTTCCGGCTCTGCAAAATAAGTTCCACATACCACCGTATAGAGAATAATATTTGCACAAATCTAATCTGCTGACGTATTCCGCAGCGTGACATCACGCCGCGGCCAAGCCTTTATTCGAATCGTTTTACTGTCTCACATCAGCGCGTTTAGCGAGGTGGTTTCCTTGGCACGTCTTGTCGAAGCAGAGATCGTGTCCCCTTATTCCGGGATTCTCATCAATACGGGCGTGGATAACCCAACCGTGCCATTAATCATAGCGCTTGGGAGATAAGTGAGTTTTACCAGGCTGGTGGGGGCACATAGTTTCGTCCGCCCATATAAGGGGATAAGGATCCACCTTTTTCATCTACGCCTTCTTCCTCCTTCGCTTATCCATTTCCGCGCACTCGAGCTCCAGCGCCCAAGTCCGCACTTCCCACCTCAACCTTCTCCAGCCATGTCCGGAGCGGGCGGCAGGTGGATGGCCTCCTCCGTCACGGAGGGGCACATCAAAAAGTTGAGGAAAGCCGGATACTTGTCCAACGACGTTGCGCACCGGCTCCCAGACGAGGGGCACCTCATCCCCACCCCCAGGCCTCATGAGAGGGTGGTCTTCCTCCCCCATTTCCTCCACGGACCGGGCTTCTCACTCCACCCATTTGTCTGGGGGCTCATGTTCTACTATGGCCTGGATTTCCACGATCTGGCCCCGAACTTCATCCTCAACATCTCGGCGTTTATCATCGTGTGCGAGGCCTTCCTCCGCATCAAGCCCCACTTCGGCTTATGGCTGAAGACCTTCAATGTCAAGCCGAAGGTAGTGGGCGGCCAGCAAGCGGAGTGCAGAGGCGCCATGGTGGGCAAGATGCCCAACGTCATATGGCTCGGGGGCTCCTTCGTGGAAACCATCAAAGGGTGGCAATCGGGGTGGTTCTACATCACCGAGCTGCGTCACCCTGAATGGGCAGCGGCCCACAAATTCCAATCTGGCATCCCCACACGGCTCACCTCCTGGAAAGAGAAGGGCCTGTCGTGGGGTAATTCGGGAGAGCTGACCGGACTCCAAACCTGCGTCCAAAACCTGGTGGACAAGAAGGTTAAACTTGTCAACGTAGTCCAGGTCATGCTCCTCCGCCGGATCCTCCCGTGTCAACGACGGGCTTTTAACTTGTGGGAGTTCGACCCGGCCCAGCACCAAACTTTGACCAGGCTCTTTGACACAACGCACGAGGATGCCTGGAAGGTGCTATTCAAGGGCGCCGAGGTTCCCCCTCCCATTACCGAGGATCGCGGATTCTGCACGAAGCGCCAAGCCAGCGTAGTAAGCTTGTTTTACCCTTTACGAGATACTTGTTTTTCATAGTTTGACTCTATGCGGGATCTAAGCTCCCATTCCTTTGACAAGACTGGCAGAAGAAGTCCGGACAGATCGACTGTCCGGCTCCTTTGCCCGAAGGCCTAGCAGATGCCCGCTTGGCGAAGCTGCTGGTCCCGGCACCTTATGTGGTGCCGGAGAAGAAGGCCAAGAAGAAGGCCACGGGAACTCGAAAGAGTTCCTGGCGCCCGGTGGTGTCGGATTCATCGCCCGATGACTCCAAAGCGCACTCCTCCCACGAAGACGAGGAGGAGGAAGAAGAGGCCTCTCCCCCTCCAGCGGGGGGAGGAAAGAAAAGGAAGGTCGCCCCAACTAGGGGGGCCGGAGGGTCCAAGAAGGGAAGGACCCTTCCTCCGGACTACTCCACCGATGCCGACGACGGCGAAGAGGAGTGGCCATCCAGGGCCAAGCCCCTGGCCAAATCGTAAGTATTCGGATACCAAAATAACTCATGGTGTTCCATTATTGCACAGTATCTTCTGACGCCGAATATAATCATGCAGTCCGCCCAAGGCCCGGCTCGACGCTTCATCGAGCGGCTCCCTGGATCCGTCGGATGTGAATAGTCTTTCACTCCCGACTGCTACCTCCCCTCGCCCTATGGACGATGCCGAGGTGGAGTCCCAAAAGGGGCCAAGCCAGGAGGAGGTGGTCCTGGAGGCACCACAAGGTGACCTCCCGGACTCCAGGCGCAAAGGGGATAAAACCCCAAAGGGCTCTAAGTCCGGCCCTGTGCGGACACCGCACCGGAACCTTCAGAAGTTCCAGAGTCCGGAAAGCGGCCCCCTAGTAAGAAGGGCAAGCCTACGACGCCGGTGACCTCCGTCCAATCAGAGGCATCGGATAATTTGCTGGAGGTTCTTAACGGCGCCTCCATCAACGGGGAGCACCGCACTATTATGAGTGCGGTGATCCAGAAGGTTCAGTCCGCCAAGAGCGGGCTGACGGAAGCCTGTGCCAGCCTTCTAACAGGCTTTGAGGTATGTATTTAAGATATGTAAAAATATTACCGCATAGACTGTAGCCCCTGATGCTCAGTTTGATGTTCGGAAAGAAAAGCCGAACTGAGGATCTAAAAGATATACGCAGGAGTCTAACATAAGTGTGTCAATATGGGAATGCAGGTTGCGCTGCTGACCTCTGCCGCACTGACTGCGGAGGTCGATGCATTGAAGCAGAGCCTCGAGCGGTCCGAGAACGAGCTCGGCCTTGCCAAGAAGCAGCTCGAGGACAAGGAAGGTAAGTAATACCTTATGTAAGTATATAAAAAGATCTGGTTGCAAATAATGACAGGACCAACATGAGTATTACAGGGGCCACAACCGAGGTGGCGACCCTGAAGGGAGCGCTGTCCAAGGTCAAAGACAATGCGACCGTGGAGCGCACCGAGCGAGAAAAGCAGGAGGCGCGGGTGGCGGAGGTGCAGCAAGAGCTCCACGCTCTTGTGAAAAAACACGAGAGTTTGGAGCTTGACTCAAAGACTCGAGAGTCCGAGCTTGCCTCGGCCCTTGAGAGTGCCAAATCTGCCAAGGCCGAAGCCCAAAAAGCCCTCCAGGAAATTGAGGCGATAAAGAAGATAGCAGCGGGTAAGGCATTCTTTATGCAAAGCAAGCACGTGAAAGTGAATTACTTGTTACTTACCCGAGTCCGGAGCTCTCCAGGAGCATTCGCAGATCTGCCCCGCAGTGTGTCCGACGCCTCCGCATTCTACCGAGCCGAGGAAGGGAGCTCGACGGAGAAGGTGTTCTGGTCCCAGTATGTTGAGGCCGGACACCCGGTGCCCTTGAGCGACCAGCTGAAGCAGCTGGTCGAGCTCCATAAGGTAGCCGAACAGGCCATGAAGGGCCTTATAGTCCGGCTATGGCCTGTGGAGGTCATGCTTGGGAGCTACTTTGGGCTGGTGAGGCGGCTGGCGGATTCCTGTCCACGGCTTGAAGTCATCAAGCGCTCCGTATGCATCGAAGGCGCCCGTAGGGCCCTTGCCCGTGTTAAAGTACACTGGGGCAAGATGGATGCTGAGAAGCTGGTGACAGATGGGCCACCGGAGGGCAAGGAGCATCGCAAGCCCGAGATGTATTATGAGGGCGTCCTAAAGGGTGCCCGCCTTGTGGCGGATGAATGTTCCAAGGATGTAATTTTTGAGTAAACTCGCTCGTGTTATCCTGTGCACTGAAAACTTGTTCATATGCGCTAAGCAACGCTTTTTGGATTTAAAATATTACCTTCTGTGCGGCCGTTTATTAAATCTGAGAGATGGCGAGTCGTCGGCTTCTACCCCCATGACACGAGTGCTGGGGTGTTCGGGATAAACCTGAGCGCTCTTGTTCCCATTCTTGGGTCCTTTGAGGGAGGCGCTCAGCACAACGAACAAGGCAATCGGACTATAATACTTTATCACTCTCACTTAGCCATAGAATTCTATAATTTTAAATTTCGGCGAAGCCCTAGTATTCGGAAGACCGAGTTCGGGGTGCTATCCACGCCTAGGCCGGACAAAGCCAGCTCCTCGCTCTAAGTGGCATAAGTCTTTAGGGACTCGAAACCTCTCGAACAGCAAACAGCTCTCGCCCTATCATGACGGTCAGTTTTAGCTTTCTCTACTAAGGTGCTCAACCCAGCTCAACCGGGGCACAATCGCAGTAGTTCTCCCAGCGCTACCTTAGCCGATATAACGGAATGTAAGGTACCAAAACATGGGAGCCGGGCAAACCCAATTATTGACCCAAGACATGATTCGGAGCCGATGCATATAATGCTATAAGTTCGGGGTGCCACACTCGTGAGAGTGTTCGGACTTCTCACACCATATTCTAGGGTACTTAAGCCCCTGGTGTATTGGCCGTACCAAAGTGTATGGTTGCATAATGTCATAACTGAACATATTTACATAAAAAATGAATGCAATAATAGACAAGAGCTATATATTGTTTATAAAAAGGCTGCTGTGAAAGCAGAACGATACAAATAGTGCGATAAGCAAGAGATGGGATTATTTGACATGTCCCCCTCCAGGGGCAAGCTACGAGACTTTATGTAAGACAGGTATTTAGCTCATTATAGAGACCACCTGGACATTTGACGTAGCTTGCTGCCTCCCTGGCTGTTGCATCGTGTGTTCGGCGATTGTACTGTCGGACAGGCCTTCCGGAGAGTGGAGTCCTGAAAGTAACAAAAAAGAAATGACAAAATTGGGAGCCCCTAGTGCGGTTGAGCCGCATTACGGGCGTGCCATGGTTGTGCCCCTCCCCTTATGCCCATGGTATTTCCAGAGCGTAATTATGTACGCGTAATACTGGTTTCGCAATTTTGCGAGGGTTGGGGTTGGGGCCGCACTGCTACGCTTGCTCGGAACGTGCCAGGCGGTCTTGTTGTAGGTTACTCCGGGCGCGCTTGATGGTGTCTGGACGTTTAATAGCTGGACTGGAGAATTGCCTTGAGAGGCTACTTTGTACTTCCGCCGCGAGGGCCGCCGTATGCTCCTCCGTTCGGAGAGAGCATTCGGTGTTTCCATTGACCGTAATGACTCCTCGAGGGCCTGGCATCTTGAACTTGAGGTATGCGTAGTGTGGCACCACATTGAACTTTGCAAATGCGGTTCGTCCGAGAAGCGCGTGATAGCCACTGCCGAACGGGACTATGTCGAAGATTAACTCCTTGCTTCGGAAATTATCCGGGGATCCGAAGACCACTTCGAGTGTAACTGAGCCTATACAGTTGGCCTCTACACCTGGTATGACGCCTTTAAAGGTCATCTTTGTGGGTTTAATCCTTGAGGGATCTATGCCCATTTTCTGCAGTGTATCCTGATAAAGCAGGTTCAGACTGCTGCCGCCGTCCATAAGGACTCTAGTGAGGTGAAATCCGTCAATGATTGGGTCTAGAACCAATGCGGCGAATCCGCCGTGGCGGATGCTAGTGGGGTGGTCCCTTCGATCAAAAGTGATCGGGCAGGAGGACCACGGGTTGAACTTTGGGGCGACTGGCTCCAACGCATATACGTCCCTGAGTGCACGCTTCCGCTCCCTTTTGGGGATGTGGGTTGCGTATATCATGTTCACGGTCCGCAATTGTGGGGGAAAGCCCTTCTGTCCCCTATTGTTCGGCGGCCGGGGCTCCTCCTCATCATCGGTATGCAGCCCCTTGTCTCTATTTTTGGCACTTAACTTGCTTGCCTGCTTGAACACCCAACAATCCCTGTTGGTGTGGTTGGCTGGTTTTTCGGGGGTGCCATGTATCTGGCACGAGCGATCGAGTATTCGGTCCAAACTGGACGGGCCCGGAGTATTTCTTTTAAATGGCTTTTTCCGCTGACCGGGTTTAGAGCCTCTGAATCCGGCATTAACTGCCGTATCCTCAGCATTGTCGCCGTTAATGCGGCGCTTGTGATTGTTGCGACGCGACCTGCCATTGCTGTCCTTGGTATCCGAATTACCAGGGCTCTTGGTCATGTTATTACTACGAGCTAGCCAGCTGTCTTCTCCCGCGCAAAAGCGGGTCATGAGTGTTGTGAGGGCTGCCATGGATTTCGGCTTTTCCTATTCTAGGTGCCGGGCAAGCCATTCGTCACGGATGTTATGTTTGAAGGCTGCGAGGGCCTCTGCGTCCGAATAGTCGACTATTTGATTTTTCTTGGTTAGGAACCGTGTACAGAATTGTCTGGCCGATTCCTCTGACTGCTGAATTATGTGGCTTAGGTCATCAGCGTCTGGTGGTCGCACATAGGTGCCCTGGAAATTGTCGAGGAATGCGGCTTCCAGGTCCTCCCAGCAACCAATTGACTCTGCTGGCAGGCTGTTAAGCCAATGCCGAGTTGATCCTTTAAGCTTGAGTGGGAGGTATTTGATGGCGTGTAGATCATCACCGCGGGCCATGTGGATATGAAGGAGATAATCCTCGTTCCATACCGCAGGATCTGTTGTGCCATCGTATGATTCGATGTTTATGGGTTTAAAACCCTCGGGGATTTGATGATCCATTACTTCATCTGTAAAGCATAGTGGGTGTGTGGCGCCTTTGTACTGGGCTATATCACGAAGTAGCTCAAATGAGCTTTGTCTGTTGTGTTCGGCCTAGCCGGATTTGCCATATCCGACATGACGGTTACCATCACGTGTCCTTGGGCGCCCACACGATCCGTAGATCGATCTTGTTTGCCTTGCCTTGTCCTCCAATATATCTTGCAGGTCTGGCGCATTTCCCCGTGCCTTGGTATTTTTTGAGCGACGCCGGGGTGCGGCTTTAGTGGATGGCCGAGAGGCCTCTCTGTTTTGGCCACGAGGTGGCCGGTCGGCCGCGTCGTCCGCTGGTGATGTAGGTTTAGGTGCTTCCTCCTTTAATCGGGGTAGCAGCCTGCGCTTTGGGTTGCTCTTGGAGGGGCGTTCGAGTTCGTAATCTTTGGCTGCAAGGACTTCAGTCCATCTGTCGGCTAGCAAGTCTTGGTCAGCTCTAAGTTGTTGCTGTTTTTTCTTGAGGCTGCTTGCCGTGGCCATAAGCGTGCATTTGAAACGCTCTTGTTCGACGGGATCCTCAGGCACGACAAATTCGTCGTCGTCGAGGCTTGCCTCGTCTTCGGAGGGAGGCATGTAATTATCGTTCTGTACCTCTCTGTCTGCCGCTCTCTCATGAGGGCTGGCTTCTCCATCCTCCTGTGCTGAATCCTGCTGGAGGGGGTTGTCTTCGGCACTGTCCGGGGTGTTATTATCTCCCGTGCCGGAATCGCCGTTTTTGCTTTGGCGGGATTTAGAGCGGCGCCGCTGACGCCGGCGCTTAGGCTGCTTCTTGGAGGGGTCATCCTCCGTTGTTCCATCGCCATTCCCTTCTTTTGGGGTGTCCACCATGTATATGTCGTATGACGAGGTGGCCTTCCAGTGCCCTATAGGCGCTGGTTCTTGGTCGTCTCCTGCATCGGCGTCCATACCGTCGATGTCTTCGGAGTCGAAGTCGAGCATGTCGGTTAAATCATCGACAGTGGCTACGAAGTGGGTGGTGGGTGGGCTTTGAATTTCTTCGTCGTCCGCATCCCAACCTTGCTGACCATAGTCCGGCCAGGGCTCTCCTGATAAAGAGAGAGACTTTAGTGAATTCAGAATGTCGCCGAAGGGCGAGTGCTGAAAGATGTCCGCGGCGGCGAACTCCATGATCGGCGCCCAATCGGGTTCGATCGGCAGGGGCGCAGGAAGTTCGGAGTCCGGAGAGGAGTCCGGCACCTTGGAGTCACGAGCTTCGCAAAGGACAAGGCTGGTGTTCGGCTCGATCGCCGTAGAGATTGCAGCCCCCGAGGCAATGTCCAGCCACCCGTCCTTGATTGGCGCAGTCGGCTCCGAGCTAAGGGTCGGAGCGGACACTAGGGCGGCCTCCTGGGCACTATTCGGCGATAGAGCTAGATCATGCCCATCGTGACAGTGCAGCGCGCTCGGCTGTGGCTCGAACCCGTCGAAGATCAAGTCTCCACGGATGTCAACCGTGTAGTTCAAACTTTCAAATCTGACCTGATGGCCAGGGGCGTAGCTTTCAATCTGCTCCATATGGCCAAGTGAATTGGCCCGTGGTGCAAAGCCACTGAATACGAAGATCTGCCCGGGGAGAAAAGTCTCACCCTGGACCGCATCATTGTTGATGATCGGAGGAGCCATCGGGCCTAAAGATGACGACATAGAGGAACTCTCAATGAAAGCACCAATGTCGGTGTCAAAACCGGCGGATCTCGGGTAGGGGGTCTCGAACTGTGCGTCTAGGCGGATGGTAACAGGAGACAAGGGACACCATGTTTTTACCCAGGTTCCGGCCCTCTCGATGGAGGTAAAACCCTACTCCTGCTTGATTAATATTGATGATATGGGTAGTACAAGAGTAGATCTACCACGAGATCAGAGAGGCTAAACCCTATGAGCTAGCCTATGGTATGATTGTTGTTCGTCCTACGGACTAAAACCCTCCGGTTTATATAGATACCGGAGAGGGCTAGGGTTAGACAGAGTCGGTTACAATGGGAGAAGATCTACATATCCGTATCGCCAAGCTTGCCTTCCACGCCAAGGAAAGTCCCATCCGGACACGGGACGAAGTCTTCAATCTTGTATCTTCATAGTCCAGGAGTCCGGCCAAAGGTTATAGTCCGGTCATCCAGACACCCCCTAATCCAGGACCCCCTCAAACACACCAGGGGGATGCACCAGTGAGTCAAGAGGGTGGAGGGCGCACCCTACCCCCTGGGCGCACCCCTACCTCATGGGCCCCACGTGGACCCCCTCCACTTATTCCAGCACCAATTCACTTTGTCTTCCTCCAGAAAAAATCACCCCGTAGCTCAAACTCGTATTCTTGCTCATTTTGCTGCCATTTTCAATCTCCTTGCTCAAAGCTCCATTCACAAAACTGCTTTGGGGGATTGTTCTTGTTGGGAAACGTAGTAATTTCAAAATTTTCCTACACACACGCAAGATCATGGTGATGCATAGCAACGATAGGGGAGAGTGTTGTCTACGTACCCTCATAGACCGAAAGCGGAAGCGTTAGAACAACGCGGTTGATGTAGTCTTACGTCTTCACGATCCGACCGATCCAAGTACCGAACGTACGGCACCTCCGAGTTCAGCACACATTCAGCTCGATGACGATCCCCGGACTCCGATCCAGCAGGGTGTCGGGGAAGAGTTTCATCAGCATGATGGCGTGATGATGGTGATGATGTTCTACCGACGCAGGGCTTCGCCTAAGCACCGCTACGATATGACCGAGGTGGAATATGGTGGAGGGGGGCACCACACATGGCTAAGGAACGATCATGAAGATCAACTTGTGTTGTCGTGCCTAGAGGTGCCCCCCTGCCCCGTATATAAAGGAGCAAGGGGGGAGGGGGCGCGCCAAGGGGAGTCCTACTCCCACCGGGAGTAGGACTCCCTCCTTCCTTGTTGGAGTAGGAGAAGGGGAAAGAAGGGGAGAGGAAGAAGGAAAAGGGGGCTGCGCCCCTTGTCCAATTTGGACCAGAGGGAGGGCGTAGGCTTCCTTCCTTTTGGCCTCTCTCCTCTATTCCCGTATGGCCCAATAAGGCTCATATACTCCCCGGCGAATTCCCGTAACTCTCTGGTACTCTAAAAAATACCCGAATCACTCGGAACCTTTCCGAACTCCGAATATAGTCGTCCAATATATCGATCTTTATGTCTCAACCATTTATAGACTCCTCGTCATGTCCGCGATCTCATCCGGGACTCCGAACTCCTTCGGTACATCAAAACACATAAACTCATAATATAACTGTCATCGAAACCTTAAGCATGCGGACCCTACAGGTTCGAGAACTATGTAGACATGACCGAGACACGTTTCCGGTCAATAACCAATAGCGGAACATGGATGCTCATATTGGCTCCTACATATTCTACGAAAATTTTTATCGGTCAAACCGCATAACAACATATGTTGTTCCCTTTGTCATCGGTATGTTACATGTCCGAGATTCGATCGTCAGTATCTCAATACCTAGTTCAATCTCGTTACCGATAAGTCTCTTTACTCGTTACGTAATGCATCATTCTGTAACTAACTCATTAGCTACATTGTTTGCAAGGCTTATAGTGATGTGCATTACCGAGAGGGCCCAGAGATACCTCTCCGATAATCGGAGTGACAAATCCTAATATCGAAATACGCCAACCCAACATGTACCTTCGGAGACACCTGTAGAGCTCCTTTATAATCACCCAGTTATGTTGTGATGTTTGGTAGCACACAAAGTGTTCCTCCGGTAAACGGGAGTTGCATAATCTCATAGTTGTAGGAACATGTATAAGTCATGAAGAAATCAATAGCAACATACTAAACGATCAAGTGCTAAGCTAACGGAATGGGTCATGCCAATCACATCATTCTCCTAATGATGTGATCCCATTAATCAAATGACAACACATGTCTATGGTTAGGAAACATAACCATCTTTGATTAATGAGCTAGTCAAGTAGAGGCATACTAGTGACATTAAGTTTGTCTATGTATTCACACATGTATTATGTTTCCGGTTAATACAATTCTAGCATGAATAATAAACATTTATCATGAAATAAGGAAATAAATAATAACGTTATTATTGCCTCTAGGGCATATTTCCTTCAGTCTCCCGCTTGCACTAGAGTCAATAATCTAGTTCACATCGCCATGTGATTTAACACCAATATTCACATCTGTATGTGATTCATACCCATAGTTCACATCGTCATGTGATCAACACCCAAAGGGTTTACTAGAGTCAATAATCTAGTTCACATCACTATGTGATTAACACCCAAAGAGTACTAAGGTATGATCATGTTTTGCTTGTGAGAGAAGTTTAGTCAACGGGTCTATCATATTCAGAGTCGTATGTATTTTGCAAATATTCTATGTCCACAATGCTCTGCACGGAGCTACTCTAGCTAATTGCTCCCACTTTCAATATGTATCCAGATTGAGACTTAGAGTCATCTGGATTGGTGTAAAAGCTTGCATCATTGTAACTTTTTTACGACGGGCTCTTTTATCACCTCCATAATCGAGAAACATCTCCTTAGTCCTCACTAAGGATATTCTTGACCGCTGTCTAGTGATCTACTCTTAGATCAAAATTGTATTCCTTTCTCAAACTCAGAGCAAGGTATACAATAGGTCTGGTTCACAACATAACATACTTTATAGAACCTATGACTGAGGCATAGGGAATGAATTTTCATTCTCTTTCTATTTCCTGCCATGGTTGGGTCTTGAGTCTTACTCAACTTCACACCTTTGCTTCACAGGCAAGAACTCCTTCTTTGACTGTTCCATTTTGAACTATTTCAAAAATTTATCAAGGTATGTACTCATTGAAAAATCTTATCAAGCGTCTTGATCTATCTATATAGATCTTGATGCTCAATGTGTAAGCAGCTTCACCGAGGTCTTGCTTTGAAAAACTCTTATTCAAGTATCCTTTCATGCTATCCAGAATTTCTATATCATTTCCAATCAACAATATGTCATCCACATATAATATTAGAAATGCTACAGAGCTCCCACTCACTTTCTTGTAAATACAGGCTTCTCAAAAAGTCTGTATAAAACCATATGCTTTGATCAACTCATTAAAGCGTATATTCCAACTCCGAGAGGCTTGCACCAGTCCATAAATGGATCGCTGGAGCTTGCACACTTTGTTAGCACCTTTAGGATTGACAAAACCTTCTGGTTGCATCATATACAACTCTTCTTTAATAAATTCATTAAGGAATGCAGTTTTGACATCCTTTTGCCAGATTTCATAAAATGTGGCAATTGCTAACATGATTCGGACAGACTTAAGCATCGATACGAGTGAGAAAATCTCATTGTATTCAACACCTTGAACTTGTCAAAAAACCTTTCACAACAAGTCGAGCTTTGTAGATAGTAACACTACTATCAGTGTCCGTCTTCCTCTTGAAGATCCATTTATTTTCTATGGCTTGTTGATCATCATGCAAGTCAATCAAAGTCCACACTTTGTTTTCATACATGGATCCCATCTCATATTTCATGGCCTCCAGCCATTTCGCGGAATCTGGGCTCATCATCGCTTCCTCATAGTTCGTAGGTTTATCATGGTTTAGTAACATGACTCCCATAATAGGATTACCATACCACACTAGCGCGGACCGTACTCTGGAATACCTATGAGGTTCTGTAGTAACTTGATTTGAAGTTTCATGATCATCATCATTAGCTTCCTCGCTAATCGGTGTAGCAATCACTGGAACTGATTTCTGTGATGAACAACTTTCCAATTTGGGAGAAGGTACAATTACCTCATCAAGTTCTACTTTCCTCCCACTCACTTCTTTCGAGAGAAACTCCTTCTCTAGAAAGGATCCATTCTTAGCAACGAATGTTTTGCCTTCGGATCTATGATAGAAGGTGTACCCAATAGTTTCATTTGGGTATTCTATGAAGACGCACTTCTCCGATTTGGGTTCGAGCTTATCAGGTTGAAAACCTTTTTCATATAAGCATCGCAACTCCAAACTTTAAGAAATGACAGCTTAGGTTTACTGCTAAACCATAGTTCATACGGTGTCGTCTCAACGGATTTAGATGGTGCCCTATTAAACGTGAATGCAGCTGTCTCTAATGCATAACCCCAAAACGATAGTGGTAAACTGATAAGAGACATCATAGATCGCACCATATCTAGTAAAGTACAATTACGACATTCGGACACACCATTACATTGTGGTGTTCCAGGTGGTGTGAGTTGCGAAACTATTTCACATTGTTTCAAATGAAGACCAAACTCGTAACTCAAATATTCGTCTCCATGATCAGATCGTAGAAACTTTATTTTTCTTGTTACGGTGATTTTCCACTTCACTCTGAAATTCTTTGAACTTTTCAAATGTTTCAGACTTATGTTTCATCAAGTAGATATACCCATATTTGCTCAAATCATCTGTGAAAGTCAGAAAATAATGATACACGCCGCGAGCCTTAACACTCAACGGATCACGTACATCGGTATGTATTATTTCCAATAAGTCAGTAGCTCGTTCCATTGTTTTGGAGAACGGAGTTCTAGTCATCTTGCCCAAAAGGCACGGTTCGCAAGCATCAAATGATTCATAACCAAGTGATTCCGAAAATCCATCTTTATGGAGTTTCTTCATGCGCTTTACACCGATATGACCCAAACGGCAGTGCCACAAATAAGTTGCACTATCATTATTAACTTTGCATCTTTTGGCATCAATATTATGAATATGTGTATCACTACGATCGAGATCCAACAAACTATTTTCATTGGGTGTATGACCATCGAAGGTTTTATTAATGTAAACAGAACAACAATTATTCTTTGACTTTAAATGAATAACCGTATCGCAATAAACATGATCAAATCATATTCATGTTCAACGCAAACGCCAAATAACATTTATTTAGGTTTAACACTAATCCCGAAAGTATAGGGAGTGTGCGATGATGATCATATCAACCTTGGAACCACTTCCAATATACATTGTCACTTCACCCTCAACTAGTCTCTGTTTATTCTGTAACTCCTGTTTCGAGTCACTAATTTTTAGCAACCGAACAAGTATCAAATACACAGGGGCTACTATAAACACTAGTAAGGTACACATAAATAACATGTATATCAAATATACCCTTGTTCACTCTACCATCCTTCTTATCCACCAAATATTCAGGGTATTTCGGTTTCCAGTGACCATTTCCTTTGCAGTGTAAGCACTCAGTTTCAGGCTTTGATTCAGCTTTGGGCTTCTTCGTGGGAGTGACAACTTGCTTGTCATTCTACTTGAAGTTCCCCTTTCTTTCCCTTTGCCCTTTTCTTGAAACTAGTGATCTTGTCAACCATCAACACTTGATGCTCTTTCTTGATTTCTACCTTCATCGATTTCAACATCACGAAGAGCTCGGGAATCGTTTTCGTCATCCCTTGCATACTATAGTTCATCACAAAGTTCTAGTAACTTAGTGATGGTGACTAGAGAATTCTGTCAATCACTATCTTATCTGGAAGATTAACTCCCACTTGATTCAAGCGATTGTAGTATCCAGACAATCTGAGCACATGCTCACTAGTTGAGCGATTCTCCTCCATCTTTTAGCCATAGAACTTGTTGGAGATTTCATATCTCTCAACTCGGGTATTTTCTGGAAATATTAACTTCAACTCCTGGAACATCTCATATGGTCCATGATGTTCAAAATGTCTTTGAAGTCCCGATTCTAAGCCGTTTAAGCATGGTGCACTAAACTATCAAGTAGTCATCATTTTGATCTAGCCAAATGTTCATAACATCTGCATCTGCTCCTGCAATAGGTTTGTCACCTAGAGGTGCATCAAGGACATAATTCTTCTGTGCAACAATGAGGATAAACCTCAGATCACGGATCCAATCCGCATCATTGCTACTAACATCTTTCAACACAGTTTTCTCTAGGAACATATCAAAATAAACATATGAAAGCAACAACCCGAGCTATTGATCTACAACATAATTTGCAAAATACTACCAGGACTAAGTTCATGATAAATTTAAGTTCAATTAATCATATTACTTAAGAACTCCCACTTAGACAGACATCTCTCTAGTCATCTAAGTGATCACGTGATCCAAATCAACTAAACCATGTCCGATCATCATGTGAGATGGAGTAGTTTTCAATGGTGAACATCACTATGTTGATCATATCTACTATATGATTCACGCTCGACCTTTCGGTCTCCGTGTTCCGAGGCCATATCTGTATATGCTAGGCTCGTCAAGTTTAACCTGAGTATTCCGCGTGTGCAACTGTTTTGCACTCGTTGTATTTGAACGTAGAGCCTATCACACCCGATCATCACGTGGTGGCTCAGCATGAAGAACTTTCACAATGGTGCATACTCAGGGAGAACACTTCTTGATAATTTTAGTGAGAGATCATCTTAAAATGCTACCGTCAATCAAATCAAGATAAGATGCATAAAGGATAAACATCACATGCAATCAATATAAGTGATATGATATAGTCATCATCATCTTGTGCTTGTGATCTCCATCTCCGAAGCACCATCGTGATCACCATCGTCACCGGCGCGACACCTTGATCTCCATCGTAGCATCGTTGTCGTTACGCCATCTATTGCTTCTATGACTATCGCTACCGCTTAGTGATAAAGTAAAGCAATTACAGGGCGTTTGCATTTCATACAATAAAGCGACAACCATATGGCTCCTGCCAGTTGCCGATAACTTCGGTTACAAAACATGATCATCTCATACAATAAAATATAGCATCACGTCTTGACCATATCACATCACAACATGCCCTGCAAAAACAAGTTAGACGTCCTCTACTTTGTTGTTGCAAATTTTACGTGGCTGCTACGGGCTTAGCAAGAACCGTTCTTACCTACGCATCAAAACCACAATGATAGTTTGTCAAGTTGGTGCTGTTTTAACCTTCACAAGGACCGGGCATAGCCACACTCGGTTCAACTAAAGTGAGAGAGACAGACACCCGCCGGTCACCTTTAAGCAACTAGTGCTCATGGCGGTGAAACCAGTCTCACGTAAGCGTACGCGTAATGTCGGTCCGGGCCGCTTCATCTCACAATACCGCTGAACCAAAGTATGACATGCTGGTAAGCAGTATGACTTATATTGCCCACAACTCACTTGTGTTCTACTCGTGCATATGACATCTATGCATAAAACCAGGCTCTGATACCACTGTTGGGAAACGTAGTAATTTCAAAATTTTCCTACGCACACGCAAGATAATGGTGATGCATAGCAACGAGAGGGGAGAGTGTTGTCTACGTACCCTCGTAGACCGAAAGCAGATGCGTTAGAACAACGCGGTTGATGTAGTCGTACGTCTTCACGATCCGACCGATCCAAGTACCGAACGTACGGCACCTCCGAGTTCAGCACACGTCCAGCTCGATGACGATCCCCGGACTTCGATCCAGCAGGGTGTCGGGGAAGAGTTCCGTCAGCACGACGGCGTGATGACGGTGATGATGTTCTACCGACGCAGGACTATGCCTAAGCACCGCTACGATATGACCGAGGTGGAATATGGTGGAGGGGGGCACCGCACATGGCTAAGGAACAATCACGAAGATCAACTTGTGTTTTCATGCCTAGAGGTGCCCCCTGCCCCCGTATATAAAGGAGCAAGGGGGGAGGGGGAGGCCGGCCTAGGAGGGGGCGCGCCAAGGGGAGTCCTACTCTCCTTCCTTGTTGGAGAAGGAGAAGGGGAAAGAGGGGGAGAGGAAGAAGGAAAAGGGGGCTGCGCCCCTTGTCCAATTCGGACCAGAGGGGGGGCGCACGCCTCCTTCTTTTTGGCCTGTCTCCTCTATTCCCGTATGGCCCAATAAGGCCCATATACTCCCTGGCGAATTCCCGTAACTCTCTGGTACTCCGAAAAATACCCAAATCACTCGGAACCTTTCCGAACTCTGAATATAGTTGTCCAATATATCGAACTTTACGTCTCGACCATTTCGAGACTCCTCGTCATGTCCCCGATCTCATCCGGGACTCCGAACTCCTTCGGTACATCAAAACACATAAACTCATAATATAACTGTCATCGAAACCTTAAGCGTGCGGACCCTACGGGTTCGAGAACTATGTAGGCATGACCGAGACACATTTCCGGTCAATAACTAATAGAGGAACCTGGATGCTCATATTGGCTCCTACATATTCTACGAAGATCTTTATCGGTCAAACCGCATAACAACATACGGTGTTCCCTTTGTCATTGGTATGTTACTTGCCCAAGATTCGATCGTCGGTATCTCAATACCTAGTTCAATCTCGTTACCGGTAAGTCTCTTTACTCGTTACATAATGCATCATTCCGTAACTAACTCATTAGCTACATTGCTTGCAAGGCTTATAGTGATGTGCATTACCGAGAGGGCCCAGAGATACCTCTCCGACAATCGGAGTGACAAATCCTAATCTCGAAATATGCCAACCCAACATGTACCTTCGGAGACACCTGTAGAGCTCCTTTATAATCACCCAGTTACATTGTGACGTTTGGTAGCACACAAAGTGTTCCTCCGGTAAACGGGAGTTGCATAATCTCATAGTTGTAGGAACATGTATAAGTCATGAAGAAAGCAATAGCAACATACTAAACGATCAAGTGCTAAGCTAATAGAATGGGTCATGTCAATCACATCATTCTCCTAATGATGTGATCCCATTAATCAAATGACAACACATGTCTATGGTTAGGAAACATAACCATCTTTGATTAATGAGCTAGTCAAGTAGAGGCATACTAGTGACATTAAGTTTGTCTATGTATTCACACATTTATTATGTTTCCGGTTAATACAATTCTAGCATGAATAATAAACATTTATCATGAAATAAGGAAATAAATAATAACTTTATTATTTTCTATAGGGCATATTTCCTTCAGTTCTTTGGTATATGACTCCTCCAATGGTCCAATTAGTTTTTGTTCTAGTGCTTTATTTATTGCAAATTTTACTACTGCGATGACCCTGTTCTTGAGCTTGCATGTCAAATTTATATGGTCAAAGGTAGTTTAATGCATGATATAGTCTCTAGGCACTTGTGGGAGTAGTTGCTATCAATCTTGTTGAGTTTGGTTCACTTTTATTTTGAGTCACTAAAAATTTCAAAACAATCGGAGGAAAAAAATGTTGAGGAGATTGTTGAGAGGCTCCTTGAGCCGGGGTTCAAAGGAAAAGGAGAATGAAGAGAATGAAAAACCCAAGTACAACCTTCCTCGCACCACGGAGGTCCGACCGTGTGAATGGCCATGTGATGCATTAATGAAAGCAACTGGAATTTATGAGGATTTCTGTTACTTGGCTAAGAATGCAGGCATCACTGACTTTTTCCACGATAAGTGCGATCAGTATCTCCTACTCACTAATACTTTCATGCAAAACCTTTATTTTCATGCTAGGAGATCACCACCCTCGGTAGAATTTTATTTATATGATGAGTATAAGGAAATGTCGCTCTATGATTTTTGTGAGGTTTGCAAATTACCTTTTGAGGCAACGTCGAGGAACCACATCCTAGTGATGTGGAAGATTTTATTGGTGAAATTACTGTAGGGGAAAGGAGAAAAGTGCCGGATGCAAGAACTACCAGTATACATTTTCCTGTCCTTCGCTACTATTCAATTTTTGCTAGTAGATGTTTAATTGGTCGCGGGAACAGTGGGGGCCTCAGTGCTCCTGACCTTGTCATTTTGCGCCGTGCTTTACTTAGTGATAAAACTTTCAGTTTAGGCACTATGTTGCTAAACGGTTGAGTTTAAACCGTACAAAGGGCCCTATTTTTGGAGGTATCTATGCTTCTCATCTCGCTAAATATTTTGAGATTCCTATTAGAAACTATGAGAAAGAAGAAAAGTTGCTGCTCACTATTTACTTAGATTACCAAAGTATGGTAGCACATGATTTTCTTTGCTATAATAAGGAAAAGAGACTCATTTATAACCTGGTACTTAGTGAAAATACTTGTCATATTATTACCTTGCCTACACCTTCTTTGTTTAATATTCATTCATGCACATACCTCGTCATGCCTGCAGACATTCATGCATACTGGGAGCGGACACGATCCCGAGATCCGGAGCCAGAGCCATCACCTGATCCATATCAGGAGTCTATTTATCAGTGGGATCCGCAGGAGCTCGCTAACCAGTGGAACCCCGAGGATCCTCCTCAGTACACCGGAGAGGGCTACTTTGATCCATGGGCTTAGACCAACTTAGGACAAAAGCCTAAGCTTGGGGGGGTATGTACTTCTCACCGATATTACATTCATGTTCACACACTCATTCCAGTTGTCGTTGTTCATACTTTTTCATTGTATTATCCATTCTAGTTTATTTTCTTTTCCTGCTTTCTTCTTGCGTGTTTGAAAACTTTGAGAGAAAAAACTAAAAAAATTAGTTGTAGCTTTTAGCTAGTTTACTTTCTATGCTTGTAGTGGTAGTAATTAAATAAAAAAACCCAAAAAGATTTCTCATACTTCTTTTCCTTGTTGGGAGCTTTCCCGTGTAAATAGTTTTTCTCGTTCTAGTTTTACCTTCTTTAGAAAAAATAAACTCCAAAAACATTTCAGTTTGTTTCTTTGAAATTCTTTTCTTTTCTTTGGGGGTCGAAAGGAGAGGACCACGATGAAAATGTTGAGTGGCTCTCATATACATTATTGTTGATCTAACAAAGAGCCCATATTACCTTGTCTTCTCTTTTGAATAAATGTTTGCAGATTCCAGCTTAGTCCAATGCACATGCACTATTATTATTATTATCCACATCATTCGGTCGTGCAAGTGAAAGGCAATAATGATGATATTTGATGAAATGATTGAGATGAGGAAAAGCTGGTATGAACTCGACCTATCTTGTTTTTGTAAATATGATTAGTTCATCGTTCCTGATTCAGCCTATTATGAATGAAACATATTTGCAATGACCATTAAAGATTATAGTTACTCATGCCATGCTTAATTAGCTAGGAGTTTATAATGGTTTACCTTGCATGCCAAGATTCTATTAAAATGGTTGTGATGTAGTATGATAGGATGCTATCCTCCTTTGAATGATTCGAGTGACTTGGCTTGGCACATGTTCACGCATGTAGTTGAAACAAAATCAGTATAGCCTCCACGATATTTATGTTCATGGTGATTTATATCCTACTCATGCTTGAACTCATTGTTGGTTAATCCTAATGCATGTTTATGACTACATCGCTCTCTAGTTGGTCGCTTCCTAGCCTCTTTCTAGCCTTCACCAGTACTAAGAAGGAATATTGCGTGTGCATCCACTTCCATAAACCCCAAAGTTGTTCCATATGAGACCACCATACCTACCTATATGTGGTATTTACCTGCCGTTCCAAGTAAATTTGCATGTGCCAAACTCTAAACCTTCAAATGAAATTCTGTTTTGTATGCTCGAATCGCTCATGTATCAACTAGGGTTGTCTATATCTTCCATGCTAGGTGGGTTATTCTCATGATGAGTGGACTCCGCTCATCATTCACGAGAAAATGGTCGGTAACCGGGATGCCCAGTCCCATGCTCAAATTAAATCAAAATAATTGCAAATAAAACTCCTCCAGGATTGTTGTTAGTTGGACGGTACCCGTTGTTTCGGACTAGCCGTGGAATGTGCTTGTTGGTGGTGGGGGAGTATAAACTTTACCATTCTATTTGGGAATTGCCTATAATGTATGTAGCATGGAAGATATCAAGATCTCTTGGTTGTTATGTTGACAATGAAAGTATGCCGCTCAAAATATTATTTATCTCTGTTTCAAAAACTCGAGCTCTGACACCTATGAAATCCCTGCTTCCCTCTGCGAAGGGCCTATCTATTTACTTTCATGTTTGAGTCATCATCCTCTTATAAAAAGCACCAGTTAGAGAGCACCACTTTCATTTGTATGCATTGTTATTAATTTATATTGAGTATGACCATGACTGGATCTCTTTTGCCATGAATTACAATGCCTAGTTGGTCCTTGATCTTCAGGGGTGCTCTGCATTTATGTTTTGCGATCTTAGAAAGGGCTAGCGAGATACCATCTTGTTATATCATATCATAATTGTTCTGAGAAAGTGTTGTCATTTGAGATTTATTATTATTACTCGCTAGTTGATTATGCCATTAATATGAGTAAATGTGAGACCTAAATGTTATTGTGAATATGGTTAGTTCATAATCTTTGCTGAAAACTTGAATGTTGGCTTTACATATTTGCAACAACAAGCTCAAACAGAGTTTGTAAAAGTTTTTCTTTATCACTTTCAGTTTGTCAACTGAATTGCTTGAGGACAAGCAATGGGTTAAGCTTGAGGGAGTTGATACGTCTCCAATGTATCTACTTTTCCAAACTCTTTTGTCCTTGTTTTGGGCTCTGATTTGCATGATTTGGATGGAACTAACCCAGACTGACGCTGTTTTCAGCAGAATTGCCATGGTGTTATTTTTGTGCCGAAATAAAAGTTCTCAGAATGACCTGAAACTTCACGGAGACACTTTTTGGAATTAATAAAAAATACTAGCGGAAGAATCAACCGAAGGGGGGCCACGCCCTGGCCACGAGGGTGGGGGCGCGCCCTACCCCTTGGGCGCGCCCTCCTACCTCGTGGGCCCCCTAGACCTCCACCGACCTCAACTCCAACTCCATATATTCACGTTCCGGGAGAAAAAAATGAGAGAGAAGGATTAATCGTGTTTTACGATACGGAGCCGCCGCCAAGCCCTGTTCTTCCTCGGGAGGGATGATCTAGAGTCCGTTCGGGGCTCCGGAGAGGGGAATTCGTTGCCATCGTCATCATCAACCATCCTCCATCACCAATTTCATGATGCTCACCACCGTGTGTGAGTAATCCCATCGTAGGCTTGTTGGATGGTGATGGGTTGGATGAGATTTACCATGTAACCGAGTTAGTTTTGTTAGGGTTTGATCCCTAGTGTCCATTATGTTCTAAGATTGATGTTGTTATGACTTTGATATGCTTAATGCTTGTCACTAGGCCCCAAGTGCCATGATTTCAGATCTGAACGTATTATGTTTTCATGAATATATGAGTGTTCTTGATCCTATCTTGCAAGTTATAGTCACCTACTATGTGTTATGATCCGGCAACCCCGGAGTGACAATAGTCGGGACACTTCCCGGTGATGACCGTAGTTTGAGGAGTTCATGTATTCACTAAGTGCTAATGCTTTGGTCCGGTACTCTATTAAAAGGAGGCCTAAATATCCCTTAGTTTCCATTAGGACCCCGTTGCCACGGGCGGGTAGGACAAAAGATGCCATGCAAGTTCTTTTCCATAAGCATGTATGACTATATTCGGAATACATGCCTACATTATATTGATGAACTGGAGCTAGTTTTGTGTCACCCTATGTTATAACTGTTGCATGATGAATGTCATCCGACATAATTATCCATCATTGATCCATTGCCTACGAGCTCATTTCATATTGATCTTTGCTAAGTTACTTTTCGGTTGCCACTGTTATGATTACTACAAAACTGCTACTGTTAATTTTGGTAGCGTTACTGTTACCTCCATACTACTTTGCTGCAGATATTAAGTCTTTCAGGTGTGGTTGAATTGACAACTCAACTGCTAATACTTGAGAATATTCTTTGGCTTTCCTTATGTCAGATCAATAAATTTGGGTTGAATACTCTATTCTCGAAAACTGTTGCGATCCCCTATATTTGTGGGTTATCAATCGCCAACAAGCGGGTTGTATCTGCAGCATTTGGCTCTCTCAAGTACTCGAGGCCAGACACTGCTATCACAGTCTTGCAAAACCTATACATGGACTCTAGGCACATGAACTCGCTCATATGTACATACCCGTCAATGAGATCACCTGGAACTCCGTATGCAAGCATCTGAATAGCTGCATTGCGTTTCTGATAAGAGGAGAAGCCAATCTTTCCAAGGGCATCCTTCTTACACTCAAAATACTTATGGTATGCCACCCCCCCCCTCTAGGATATGGTTGAAAACATGCCTAGCCATAAGGAAACGGCGCCAGAATAGGTGATGTTTGAAGAGCGAGTTGGGTGTCTCAAAATAGTCCTTCCAGAGAAGGAAATGACCACTCTCTCAGTTGTTATTCAACACCGGAGTATGCCTCGGGATCGAGCCCCGGAACAATGATCGTTGCCTACTAAGATAGTCATGGACGACCAACACAGCAGTCACAATCTCCTCATCGTCAGATAAAGAATCATCCGAGTCGCAAATAAAATTGTGGAAAAAGAACTCGTCGGCGGAGTCCGCCGTCGATCAGCTTGCGAGCGTCGTCGAAGAAGCTGGCCGACGAAGAGTCGTGTGCCTCCCCTGGACCATGTAGCTGGCCTGGCGGCGTCCGGCGAGCGTGACGGTGTCAGATGCCACGCTTTTGTCCGCTTCAAGTAGGGCCAGGGCCATGAGGGCGAGGTGGTGTTGGCGGCGACGTCGAGGAAGTTGCGGAGGTGGCGTGCTGCGGGGGAAGTACATGGGCATGGGCGGCTAGCTTGGGCACCGGAACTGGGCGGCAGCAGCGACGGGGTGGGGCGGCACAAGGTGTGCTGGCTGCCGATGGGAGGAAGAGAATTGCCTATGTGCCATCAACTGGCGGGCCAGGGATGTAGTAGCCGGGCTTGCGCGAGTCCATCTCGTGTCCGCATCGACGCAAATGAAGCTCAAATTTTGACCTGCAAAGGTCACCCGACGCGTAAAAAATAGACGCGCACATCTGTTTAAATCCTGTTGGGCCCATTTTTATGTATGTTCCAACCCAAACAAAAAATTGGTTCAATCTGGCTGCAACTCTTCGAAATCACTAATTAAGGAGTACTTCTTGCGGAGATCACTCCAACTCCCCCAGGTTGCGACAAGTGGCGTGCTACATGTGCGCCACTTGTTGCAACCTGGAAGTTTTCCTTTTTTTCGTAGATTCGTTTATTCAAAACGTTTTATCTCTTAAACCGTGCATCCAAATCTCGAACCGCTTTCGCCATTGGATTCCTCGCGTCGAGATCTTCAAAACTAGATCCCATGTTGATAGGTTTCGACGAACTTTTTTTTCAAAAAAAAACAGACAAAAAACCTAACCGGGAACACGGATTTTTTTCCCTTTCCGAAAGAGGCACGCCCGTGCCTCTGACGAAATCACAACCGTGCCTCTCGCGGAAGCAAAACTGTATCTCTCGCGGAAGAAAAAAAACAGAAAACTTGTTTTTTTCCTTTTCGAAAGAGGCATGCCCGTGCCTCTCGCGAAAGCACAACCGTGCCTCTTCCGGAAGCAAAACCGTGCCTCTCGCGAAAGAAAAAAAAAATAGAAAACACGTTTTTTTAAGAGGCACGCCCGTGCCTCTCGCAAAAGCACAACCGTGCCTCTCGCGGAAGCAAAACCTTGCCTCTCACGAAAGAAAGAAAAAACAAAAAACGCGTTTTTTTCCTTTCCGAAAGAGGCACGCCCGTGCCTCTCGCGAAAGCACAACCGTGCCTCTCACGGAAGCAAAACCGTGCCTCCCGCGAAAGAAAAAAAAAACAAAAAGCACGTTTTTTCTTCGTTTCCAAGAGGCACGGCCGTGCCTCTCGCAAAAGCACAACCGCGCCTCTCGCGAAAACAAAACCGTGACTCTCGCGAAAAAAATACGTTTTTTCCGCAAAAAAATTATTTTTTTCAAAAAGAAAAATTTGTCAAAAAGTTAGGAAAGACTGGTAGAAAACCAAAACGTAAAAAAAACAGGAAAACCCCCGTTTAAAAAGCCAAAAACGCGGGCGTAAAAAAATAAAATTCAGAGAAAGCGTTCAGAGCGCGACACGTGATAAATTGATTATGAGTGTGCCAAATGACACTGATCGTAGCGACGCTGTTGAAGGAGCGCTCGTTAATTAGTTGCTCCCGTAACTCTTGAAGTTGCCGGCCAGTGAGAGTCAGGGAGCAAAGATTTATAACATCAAATCATGCACGTCATATCATATGGCACCGATTGATGGATGGCAACCCGTGGGATCCGGAAGATATACTGAGGTTGACATCTCGGTTGATCCATCCTGTGGCGACTGTAAGGAACAGATAGTCTGACGTTACGCCGCTCTTACGGAACCCCACCGATGCAATCAGCATTTTCCATTACCTCCTAGCATGTAACTTAAATATACGTATGAGTATACTTCACATCCCACACGCATATGCAATACACAATGATATAACATTTCTTTTAAAATATATACACACCCCGCTTGAGACATTTATACACAAATACATATACAGAAGCGCTGCAGCGTATGTGTGCAGTTTTTTTAAATATAAAATACAAAAATATTTGTGGACACACAACGTTGATTGTGACTGTTGTGAACTACACTTACTGTATACAGCCTGTGACATTACATGCACATGCTTAATTGTACGGGCCTGGCATTTCTTACGCGGTGGCCTGGTCGGTCCGTACGTACCGTAGATGCGATCAAGGTACTACCTATAGCTCATTACGGCGCGTACGTACACGATGTAGCAGCAAACAGATAGGATCTGATGTATAGAATTATATAATCATATCACATACGGCGATTAATCATGGGTGTCAGTGCATGCAAGTACATATCCTTGCTAGCCACTGCAGCCAATTAGCACATCGCGCGTACGTACGTACGTACAAAGCAGCCGCGTAGTAGCAGTAGTAGATTAGACAATAGACATACGGCGCGCGTGCGAGCGTGCATGGAGTACGCACCACGTACGAGCCTGACTGACAGTTGCAGCTCCTTGGTTGATCTCTGCCCAAAATTTCAGGGCAAGGATCGTTCGATATGGCAGGCAAATCACCGCTAACATTTCGACTTTTACTGACCGGCTTCATGTTTAGGAATTTGACAGGCACCATGGAGATTTAATGGAGAAAGTTCATGACAAATTACCGACACATTTAATTACTAGACATTCCTTATTTATTTATTTATTGTTAATCAATATTATGATATACTTATAGTAGTGAATTGTACATGGTAGAGATATATGAGGTGACTACAGCGATTACAAAATAAAGTGTAAAAGAAACTAGCAAATCTTTGAGATTTTCAAACTTTTTCTTCATCCATGAAACAAATCTTGTACTTATCTGAAGTCAATCCTAGAAAATAACAAAGGTATCAAAACAAAGATCTGTAAATATTAATGATGGTTCTCCCGTAGTTTTAATTTAAGCCGCAATGCCAAGGCTACGATGCACACACGCAACCATTAAAGTAAGCAACCAACACCAGCAAGAATACCAACCGGTATTCTAGGGACAAAAACCAAACAACTAGGTTGACGAATCTGGGAGCCAAAAGTGTGAATCACCATTGTCGAGGATGTAGCCGCTCGGACAGATATTGGGAGCACAATCTTCCTCGCGGCAACCAAAAGAAAAAAAAATCCAAAATCGATCTGACGAAGCAAGATATGGAGGACATACCTAGATAAAGTAAATCTTCCAAACCATCATTGACATCGCTCGTCGAACGGAGAGCCGAAAATTATTCATTGTAGACGATGCAATCTCCAGCGAAAAAGAAGACGGCTACCAAAACCCTAAACCAATCTAATGAAAACACTACTATTATTAAGAACTCTACTCATAGATCACCCCTTCTAACGCTGGCGGACGCCGGCCGAAGGAGAGGGAACCGGTCTATGATGGAGACGGAGGTGGTGGCGGTGGCCGCTAGGTTCATAGGAGGACCTCTTGAGCGAGACTCCATATATGGGTCGGCCCATCGACGCGCTACACGGTCGCTCGCCAGGCGCGACCTCGTTCGCTTTTAGTTGACCGTTGACTTTCATAAAAAGTAGGAAAACCAAAAAACTGTCAATGATAAAAAAAATGCAAATTCAAAAAAGTTCATGGATTTGAAAATACTCACAAAATACAAAAAAATCACCAATTCAAAAAAGTCATCACTTAGAAAAAAAATCATGAATTTGGAAAATAAGCACAAAACTGAAAAAAGTTCATGAGCTCCAAAAGAGTCCATCGATTTTGGAAACAAAAACGAGGATTTTCGAAAAAAAAAACGTTCAAGGATTTGAAAAAATATTATGTGATTTTGAAATAAAAAATCATGAATTTTAAAAAAGTTCATTGATTTTGAAAAACAAAATTGTAATACAAAAACAGTTCATGGGTTTAGAAAAAAAAATCACGGAATTGAAAAAATTATCAAAAAAAAAATCATCAATTTTGGGGAAAATTTCAGAATTCGGAAACAGTTCACAGGATTTTGAAAAAAAATCGATTTTGACAAAAATTAAGGTCACGATTTTGAAAAAAATATCTACTTTGAAAAAAGTTCGACAAATAGAAAAATGTTCAAGATTTTTTTAAGAAATCATGATTTTGGAAAAGATTATCGTAAATTGAAGAAAGTTTCAAATTTCTAAAAAAATCACTTATTTTAAAAAGAAACAAGAAAAGCTAAAAAAAGGAAACAAAAATGGAAAATAAATATAAAAGAAAAGTAAAGAAAATCCTGAACAAAACTGGTGCAATAAAAACCTAAACGAATTATGTTTTACAGGAAGCTTCCAAAAACCAGCTGGAAAACTTCCCAAAACCAGTAGGGAGCTTCTCACAGAACGAGCATCTGTATATGGGCCAGCCAACTAAAAATATGTTGAAGGGGCTTGGGTGTGCGCGGTTTGCAGCTTTGCATGTAATAGGCACTACACGCACGAAATAGGATTCCACGTGCAACTAGACTGGAAAAAAAGAGAGTGGGCTAAATATAAGCCTATGAAGAGAACATGGGCTTCACATTCTTCTGTACATACAAGTAAGTAAACAACCACGGCGTCCAGATTGAGTGGATGGTTACCTCCACCGGTAAACCATGTGAAAATCAATGTTGACGCGGCGGTCTCTAGGCATGGAGGATTTGGAGCTGGTGAGCAGTATGTAGAGACCAAGGGGCTCCTTCATGGGTGCATCTACTCTATTCTTTCCCCACCTGGATGATCCGGCTACCCTAGAGGTGTTGGCTGTGAGGGAAGCCATGGCTCTTGCTGAGGATTTGTATGTACAACGCATTTTCATTGCTTCGGACTGTAAAGTAATCGTGGGGGAAATCAAGAAGGGGAGCTCGGCTGGAGCTGTCATTACAAAAATTTAAGAACGTTCTTCAGTTTTTTTCCCTAGTATTTTTAGTCATGAGTTTAGAACCTCGAATGTGGAGGCTCACAATCTCACAAAGCATGGTCTTAGTTTAGGGATTGGTCGCCATGTTTGGTTAGGCCAACCCGGAGATCTTCTTTTTGTCTCTGTAAATGTTGTGACGTCTTAATAAAGCCTGTGAGTTTGTCTCAAAAAAAAGTAAACAGCCCCAAATAATATTCTTCGCTCGTAGCACGCTTTAAAGGCTAAATCTTACGCAGCCCACGCAACTATCCTTCAAGCTTCTGCGGTCTCCGGTCCTGTGCCAGTCATGGGAAGCTTCTAAAAGCTTACGGCCCAGGTGTTTTATTTTTCCTTTTTCTGCCCTTATTTACTTGCTTTTTGTTCGTTTTTCATTTCACTCGGTTTTGCTTTATTTAATAAAACTTTTCAAAAGTTTAAACTTATTAAAATTCATGAAGAATTTAAAATTTGTGAACTTTTTCCAGATTCATGAACTTTTTAAAGTTTGTGAACATTTTTTATATTCATGAACTTATTCAAATGCTTGAACATTTGCAAATTTATGAACCTTTTATTATTATTTCATGATCTTTTTCAAATTCATGAACTTCCTTGAATTCGTGAACATTTTTAATTTGCCATTTTTCAAATTCATGTTTTTCCCAAAAGGTAAACAATCATGCGAGGGGAGCGGGCGCTATGGGAAGAGACCTGCTGAACTGGCGCGTGAGCGCCAATTAGTGACGTGCTTAAGATGCAAGGATGAGGTCTGCTAACTAGCCTCCCATATGATGAACCACTTTTCTCAAAATGGGCTTTTGCTCCACTTTATATACAAAGCAAACCATTACATCTATACAACATGTCCAGGTGCCAAATTTAAAAAATAAAAGGTATGCGGGGGCAACATTACAAACATGCCCAAAAGGGAAAACAAAAAATAGGGATGCAAAGCTGTAGATATAAACTTAAAACCTCGAAATGAATGCTGGATAGCGGTCTTTAGATGGAGTATTAGTTGTAGATGTGGTCGCATAACGGTCTACAAATCACTGATGTAATGCCCATGTAAAATTATGCCATGAAAGATCATAGTCATAAATATAAACATTGCAGTTTAACTATTGCCCAATTGTAATTTGTTCACCACAAGACATTTATCTTCCTTGGAGAGAAGCCTCTAGTGATGCTATGGCCCGGGGTCTGTTTTCCCTTAGTTGCATATACTATTATTAGTTACTTTATTTGTTTATCATACTTCTTATTTCATCTATCTATCAATTCCTATCATACCATACAATTTGTCCTTATAACTAGCAGGAGAATAAGCTTGACAACCTTCTTGAAGCCTTGGGAGCAAGATTGTTTTGTGTTTGTTGTGCAGGTACCAAGGATTAGTGTTGCAGAAGAAATTCCTACTCGTTTGATAAACCTTGGTTCTCAATCAAGGGAAATACTTATTGCTAGGTTACGTCACCCTTACACTTGGGAGTTACTCAACCACTCTTACAAGAGGGCAAGCAACAAGTTGCCCGCTGGCGCCACCCTCGACCACACATGCCCGAGCGCACCGAAGGATAGCTACTCTCCCACGTCGTCAAGGTCATGAAGATAGTGGCAGGCTCCCTGGAAATTTCTGTGATCATTGCAGAAGCTGCCACCTGCATGTACCTAAAGTGTCGTAGGCGGTGTGTAGGGGGAGCGGTGTGAATTTTCCTGTGGCAGGCACATGCATGTACTAGTTGCCACTAGTGAATCTTTATATGCGGCTATCAGATTTTAAATGAGTACTAACAAGTCG